>NC_045960.1:90939902-91134902 GCF_010909765.2 Amblyraja radiata
TGGCAGTGATGCAGTTGAACAAAGGGGACTATGAAGGTATGAGAGGGGAGCTGGCCAAAGTAGACTGGAAAGGGATCCTAGCAGGAATGACGGTGGAACAGCAATGGCAGGAAGTTCTGGGCATAATCCGGAAGACGCAGGATCATTTCATTCCAAAAAGGAAGAAAGATTCTAAGGGGAGTAGGAGGCAACCGTGGCTGACAAGAGAAGTTAGGGATAGAATAAAACTAAAAGAAAAGATGTATAACACAGCAAAGAGTAGCCGGAAGCCAGAGGATTGGGAAAATGTCATAGGACAACAGAAGGAAACAAAATGGGCAATACGGGCTGAAAAGATGAAGTATGAAGTGAAGCTGGCCAGGAATATAAAGAAGGACAGTAAAAGCTTCTTTAGATATGTTAAGGGAAAAAGAGTAGCAAATTCAAATGTGGGTCCCTTGAAGGCAGACACGGGTGAAATTATTATGGGCAACAAGGAAATGGCAGAAGAGTTGAATAGGTACTGCGGATCTGTCTTCACCAAGGAAGACACAAACAATCTCCCAGATGTACTGGTGGACTGAGGATCTAAGGGGATAGAGGAACTGAAAAAAAATGTCATTAGGCGAGAAATAGTATGGGGTAGGCTAATGGGACTGAAGGATGATAAATTCCCTGGGCCTGATGGTCTGCATCCCAGGGTCCTCAGGGAGGTGGCTCTAGAAATAGTGGATGCATTGGTGATCATTTTCCAATGTTCAATAGGTTCAGGATCAGTTCCTGTGAATTGGAGGATAACTATTGTTATCGCACTTTTCAAGAAAGGAGCGAGAGAGAGAAAACGGGGAATTACAGACCAGTTAGCCTGACTTTGGTGGTGGGAAAAGAGGTAATAATGGGGCATTTGGATAGCAGCAAAAGGATTAGTCCAGTCAACATGGATTTATGAAAGGGAAATTATACTTGACCAATCTTCTGGAATTTTTTGAGGATGTGACAAGTAAAATGGATGAAGGGGTGCCAGTGGATGTAGTGTATCTAGACTTTCAGAAAGCCTTTGATAAGGTCCCGCACGGGAGACTGGTGACTAAAATTAGAGCATATGGTATTGGGGGTAGGGTGTTGACATGGATAGAAAATTGGTTGGCAGACTGGAAGCAAAGAGTAGGAGTGAACGGGTCCTTTTCAGAATGGCAGGCAGTGGCGAGTGGAGTGCTGCAAGGCTTGGTGTTAGGGCCGCAACTGTTTACCATATAATTAATGATTTGGAAGAGGGAATTAGGAGCAACACTAGCAAGTTTGGGGATGAAACAAAGCTGGGTGGCAGTGTGAACTGTGAAGAGGATGTTAGGAGGTTGCAGGGTGACGGGGACAGGTTGAGTGAGTGGGCAGATGCGTGGCAGATGCAGTATAATATAGATAAATGTGAGGTTATCCACTTTGGTGGCAAAAACAAGGGGGCAGATTATTATCTCAATGGGGTTAGGTTAGGTAAGGGGGAGGTGCAGCAAGACCTGGGCGTCCTTGTACACCGGTCACTGAAAGTTGGCATACAGGTACAGCAGGCAGTGAAGAAAGCTAATGGAATGTTGGCCTTCATAACAAGAGGATTTCAGTATAGGAGTAAAGAGGTTCTTCTGCAGTTGTATAGGGCTCAGGTGAGACCACATATGGAGTATTGTGTACAGTTTTGGTCTCCTAATTTGAGGAAGGACATCCTTGTGATTGAGGCAGTGCAGCGTAGGTTCACGAGATTGATCCCTGGGATGGCGGGACTGTCATATGAGGAAAGATTGAAAAGACTAGGCTTGTATTCACAGGAGTTTAGAAGGATGAGGGGGTTCATATAGAAACATATAAAATTATAAAAGGACTGGACAAGCTAGATGCAGGGAAAATGTTCCCAATTTTGGGTGAGTCCAGAACCAGGGGCCACAGTCTTTGAATAAAGGGGAGGTCATTTAAGACTGAGGTGAGAAAAAACTTTTTCACCCAGAGAGTTGTGAATTTATGGAATTCCCTGCCACAGAGGGCAGTGGAGGCCAAATCACTGGATGGATTTAAGAGAGAGCTAGATAGAGCTCTAGGGGCTAGTGGAGTCAAGGGATATGGGGAGAAGGCAGGCACGGGTTATTGATAGGGGACGATCAGCCATGATCACAATGATTGGCGGTGCTAGCTCGAAGGGCCGAATGGCCTCCTCCTGCACCTATTTTCTATGTTTCTTTGTCTATGTTTCTAGAACCGAATCCCTGTGCATTATTTCCAGAATTGTTATGTGTCCCCACCTGATTAACTGCATTTTACTCTGATTTCAATAGACAATAGACAATAGGTGCAGGAGTAGGCTATTTGGCCCTTCGAGCCAGCACCGCCATTCAATGTGATCATGGCTGATCATCCCCAATCAGTACCCCATTCCTGCCTTCTCCCCATATCCCCTGACTTTGCTATCTTTAAGAGCCCTCTCTAGATCTCTCGTGAAAGTATCCAAAGAACCGGCCTCCACCAATCTCTGATGCAGAGAATTCCACAGACTCACAGCTCTCTGTGAGAAAAAGTGTTTCCTCGTCTCTGTTCTAAATGGCTTACCCCTTATTCTTAAACTGTGGCCCCTTGTTCTGGATTCCCCCAACATCGGGAATATGTTTCCTGCTCCTAGCGTGTCCAATCCCTTAACAATCTAATATGTTTCAATAAGAAACCCTCTCATCCTTCTAAACTCCAGAGTGTACAAGCCCAGCTGCTCCATTCTTTCAGCATATGACATTCCCGCCATCCCGGGAATTAACCTTCTAAACCTATGCTGCACTCCCTCAATAGCAAGAATGTCCTTCCTCAAATTAGGGGACCAAAACTGCACAGTAAGATGTAGATGTATCCCAATCTGATACACTCAATAAGCCTTAAAATAATTCTGCACATTTACTGTTTCCTGCTTTTGAACAAATAACAAATATTAATCCATTCATTTTTTACCAACTTACCTTTGAAAATAAAAAAAAAGGCAGCCGTAAATGGGATAAACATTTCACAAAACATAATCAGATACTTCAACAGAAGATGGGTGATTTCATGAAGCATAAGGATAATTGGTCCAACAAAACTGTAACAACAAAATATAAATATATATATTATGTATTCAGATCTAATTATCAAAACAGCAATCAGAAACATGAGATGTTTATTGAACACCTCTATTTCCATACACAGCTATGCTAAGTAACTAATTCCATGGTAATTTTACTCAGAAATTATCTTCATGCAAAGTCTGGTCAAGTGGGTTTAGTTTAGGATCAAGAACTGACACTTTTTCTGTTTTTATCGTTGCCTACCAGATTATACGTTCAAGCATCTTTATCATATATCAACTCCAGTGCAGAAAAAGCTTGCTTTTAATATGTACTAGATCAAGTGCAGACCCGTTGGGTCTGTTTCCCCAACGGCGTTTGCGGGGGGGGGGGGGGGGCTGCGGCATCACACTCACATTAACCACCCCCCAAACACACAGGTGGGGGTGAGAAGAGGGGAGGGAGGGGAGGGGAGAGGAGGAGGAGGAAATGGGACAGATTTGGGAGGGAAAGGAGAGCAGGGTAGGGAGTGAGAGAGGGGGATGGGGAGAGAGATGTGGGGTAGGGGGGGATGGGGAGGGAGGGGAGGAGGGAGGGAGGGGGAGAGGGGTGGGGGGAGAGTGGGGAGGGAGAGTGGAGGGGAAAGGGGGGAGAGAAGTGGAAGAGTGGGGAGGGACGGGTAGGGGGAGTGGTGGAAGAGGGACAGAGGGGTAGGGGGAAGGGGGCGGGGGAGAGGGAAGGGGGTGGGGTAGAGAGTGAAGGGGGGTGGGGGAGAGAGGGATGGGTGGGAGAGGGAGAGGGGTGAGGAGAGGGAAACATAGAAACATAAGATTCTATAAGATCCCCCCTCAATCTTCTAAATTCTGGCGAGTACAAACCGAGTCTATCCAGTCTTTCTTCATATGAAAGTCCTGACATCCCAGGAATCAGTCTGGTTAACCTTCTCTGTACTCCCTCTATGGCAAGAATGTCTTTGGGCATTGGGCATTGTGACATCACACGATGGAACGTTCACCAGGGGCTGGGGCTGGTGCAAAGGCATATGTAAATTGATCCATTCCGATTGGACATCTGCGAGCATTGGGCATTGTGACATCACACGATGGAACGAATCAAAAGGCAGAAAGGCAGCGGACGGACGGCGGACGGCAGGCGGCAGCCACACAGTTTTAAATATAGACTAGACCAAGTGCAGACCCGTTGGGTCTGTTTCCCCAACGCGCGTTTGGGGGGGGGGGGGGGGTGAGGCGTCACACTAACCACCTGGGTCTATTGGGTTGTTCCTCCAAAGCACGGTTGCGGGGTGGGAATCTGGCTGGGGCTGGTGCAAAGGCATATGTAAATGGATCCATTCCGATTGGACATCTGTTAACATTGTGCATTGTGACATCACACGATGGAACGTTCACCAGGGGCTGGGGCTGGTGCAAAGGCATATGTAAATGGATCCATCCCGATTGGAAACGAATCAAAAGGCAGACAGGCAGCCGGACGGACGGACGACGGCAGCCACAGAGTTTTAATATATAAATAGATAGAAGATGTAAAAATCAGGAGACATTTATCAGATTTAGTCAGCCAGGATCAAGCAAATCCCTCTTCGAGTATATGTGTAGGATGTCACGTAGGCACCCATCAGGAGGGGGAAAAAGGACATGACATGCAAGGACAAGTGGAGATGAAAGGTAAGGTCAATGAAAATCCTAAGAGATTTTACAGACACTATGAGCAAAAATGTGGCTAAGGACAGAATGGATCCACTGAAAGATCAGCATAGCATTTTTGTGAAGAGCCACAAGAGATGGAGAGATATGGAATGAATAATTCTCATACTGCATGGAAGATCATGGTATCATAGAAGTTGAGACATAGGAGCTGTGATGTCTTACATAAGATTTAAATATAGACTAGACCAAGTGCAGACCCGTTGGGTCTGTTTCCCCAACGTGCGTTTGGGGGGGGGGGGGGTGAGGCGTCACACTAACCACCTGGGTCTATTGGGTTGTTCCTCCAAAGCACGGTTGCGGGGTGGGAATCTGGCTGGGGCTGGTAGGCCTATTTGAGTATAGAAGTTGGGATGTAATGTTAAAATTGTACAAGGCATTGGTGAGGCCAATTCTGGAGTATGGTGTACAATTTTGGTCGCCTAATTATAGGAAGGATGTCAACAAAATAGAGAGAGTACAGAGGAGATTTACTAGAATGTTGCCTGGGTTTCAGCAACTAAGTTACAGAGAAAGGTTGAACAAGTTAGGGCTTTATTCTTTGGAGCGCAGAAGGTTAAAGGGGGGACTTGATAGAGGTTTTTAAAATGATGAGAGGGATAGACAGAGTTGACGTGGAAAAGCTTTTCCCACTGAGAGTAGGGAGGATTCAAACAAGGGGACATGACTTGAGAATTAAGGGACTGAAGTTTAGGGGTAACATGAGGGGGAACTTCTTTACTCAGAGAGTGGTAGCTGTGTGGAATGAGCTTCCAGTGAAGGTGGTGGAGGCAGGTTCGTTTTTATCATTTAAAAATAAATTGGATAGTTATATGGATGGGAAAGGAATGGAGGGTTATGGTCTGAGCGCAGGTATATGGGACTAGGGGAGATTATGTGTTCGGCACGGTCTAGAAGGGTCGAGATGGCCTGTTTCCGTGCTGTAATTGTTATATGGTTATATGGTTATATGCAGAAACCTATTAAAGGCCTTCTGAAAATTTAATAAATTAGGTCAATTGGATCCTGTCAGCTCATCAAAAAAATCCAGCTGATAACCAATTAAAATAATTACATTATAACACAGATAACCTGCTATTCAATGGTCTAGAAATTCTGATAAATTGGCATCTGATTCATTGGGGGTGCTAATTCCCTTATCTCTTTAATACATTGGGGTCACAATTCTGCACACTCTCTATCACAAATTCTGTGATGGGACCGTGATTCCACACTCCCTTTAAACTTACTGATGCCCCAGGCTTTGAATACAAATTTCTAAAAATTAAAAAATAAACATTTGTATGATGACCCCACTTCCCACACTCCCTGAAGAAAGTACCTGACCTAAAATGTCATCTGTCTCTTTCCCTTCACAGAATCTTTCTGGCATGATGAGTCCCTCCAGCACTTTGTTTTTTTATTATCTCCTTTAAAGTTAGCTGGTTCTGTTTCCCAGGTTCACATGAAACATGGAGGAGATGATGGCCATAATGGCAGAGGAGTTATAAAGGAAGTTGAACCTAAGGATGTGCAGAATTCCCCAAAAGCACCATCAGAAATTCAAGGCATATACAATTCAAGGAATATCCAATTACCTAATTACATAGAAGTGATTCGTGCCACGTAGCCAGAGGAAAATCATGACAATAATGGCAAGGTTTTGAAAATTGTTTCCTATTATCTCTTTTGTAAATACCACATGGCCAACCAGGATGATGAAAATAAGCAGCAACACAATATAACATGACCAGTTGACTAATCTCCTGAAAAAGTGAAAGATTGCATTTTACAGTAAGGCATTAATAAGACCCAGTGCAAAACCAATGTAAAACCAATTAATATTTGCCGATAAATTACTGATGTCTACATGCATTAAAAACAATAAACAGATATTACTAAAATAGGACACACATGGTAAGCCATTTATTTCAAGTGATAGTGACTGCATACAATACAAGCCAAAGGAACGTCATATAAATACATTAAATTTGCATCCACTAACATTGCCAGTAGTAGCCTATTGTATTGTAGTCTATAATATGTTGTAAATCGTGCACTTGGTACATGGCCTCGTTTGGCTTGATAATAGTTGTGAAAACTGAGCCAGCTAAGTGGCTACTGTGTCCAATTCCTCGCCTTCCGCACTTATTGATGTTAAAATTACAAATGAAAGAGTGAAACATCCCAAAGGGCCTGTCCCACTTGGCGTTTTTTTTGGCGTCTGCCGGCATCATTGACTGACATATCAGGTCACCGAAAAAGTCACGGCATGATGCGGCGTGACGGGGCGGTGACGCGGCGTGATGACGTATTGATGCACGTTTTTTCTTCAAGTGTCGCAACATATTTTTGTTGCCGCTGGATTTTGAAATGTTCAACATCTTTTTCCGACCCTGATATGATGCCGGCAGTAGCCGAAAAAAACGGCAAGTGGGACAGGCACTTAAATGTACTTCCTTTCATAATTATCTAAACTGCATTTACAATACCAAGGCATTCTGATGAGACTTTACCTTCATAAGACTCATCCCTCCATTTAAAACATAGCCATGTTGAACAATGCTGGACAGGAATTTCATCTGATTCTATGAATCAAAATTACAGTACCAGAAAAGGCAAACAATGATATTAAGAAGGGCAAGGTAAAGTTTGTCAAACAATGAACTTTAAGGAAGACTAGACCAAGTGGGACCCGTTGGGGTAGAGAAGGAGGGGTAGAGAGGAGGGGGGTAGAGAGGAGGGGGTAGAGAGGGGGTGGTAGAGAGGTTGGGGGGGGGGTAGAGAGGAGTGGTGGGTAGAGAGGAGTGTGGTAGAGAGGAGGTGGGGGTGAGAGAGTGGCGGGTAGAGCGGAGTGGGGGGGGGGTGGTAGAGATGGGAGGGGGGTAGAGAGGAGTAAGGGGGGTAGAGAGGGAGGGGCAGAGAGGGAGGGGTGAGGGGAGGTAGAGAGGGAGGGGGTAGAGGGGTTAGGGAGGGGGGAGAGGGAGGGATGGGGGTAGAGAGGGAGGGGGGTAGAGAGGGAGGGGGGTAGAGAGGGAGGGGGGTAGAGAGGGAGGTGCAGCAGAGAGGGAGGGGGTAGAGAGGGAGGGGAGGGGATGGGGTAGAGAGGGGGGAGGGGGTAGAGAGGGAGAGGTCGGGAGGGGGTAGAGAGGGAGGGGGAGGGCTAGAGAGTGAGGTGGAGGGGGTAAAGAGGGAGAGGGAGGGGAGTAGAGAGGGACGGTAGAGGGAGGGGGAGGGGATAGAGCGGGAGAGGGACTGAGAGGGTGGGGTAGCGACCCTACGCCATCTCCCTCCTCCTCATTTCCTTCATCCTCCTCCCCTCACTTCCGTTCCCTGCCCCAGGACCAATCCAGGTCGTAGAGCAGCGCCAGGGCCTGGACAGCTTGCGAGCCCATTGTGATTGGTGCACAGTGAGAGGCATTGTGGCATCATCATTGGACGCTCTCTGAGAAGGTGGTTTTGGCTTCTTTTGAAACTTTAAATCATGAATAATTTTGGAAATTTTGATCGGAATGCGACGGGAAGATGTTTATCATTTCGACAGGAGAAATATGAATAGAATATGTGAAAAATGGGAAGACGTTTGGAAGAAGATAGGGAAAAGCAGAGCAGCGTGACACATTGCCGGCACGAAGAGTTTTAGTTATATAGATATCTTACAGACAGAAATGGAGAGGTTGGAGAGGCAATTATAGATTGTGACACACAGGCAAGGCTATTAAATAGTGAGTAAAGAAAGTATTTGAATCAGGGGCCTCTTGATGATGGATAGCTAGCGTAGATGGTGTTGGGATGATGGAGGATTTATGAAGGAACTTGATCTCAAGTATGAAGATTCGATCTTTGAAATATTGAGAAAAAGGAACCGAAGCAATTCACCAAATATATTTGTGAAAGGGACATAGAGCAGACAGAAGCCGCAGAATTTTAATGTGACGGATGAGAGGCTAGCCAGGAATTCAGACTGGTTAAAATAGAAATAAATATGAAAAATAATACTGTGCTAGGAGCATATAGTCTTGATAATGGGAAGATATGAGGTCAACTAGGTGGTACTGGCAAAAAGTTCATAAAATAATATCCATTTTATGAAGAATGGCTAATCTCTACGATCTGTGACAACCTTTGAAAAGATCTTTGTGTTGAAAGCACATGTTCAAAACATGTCATGCACGTGCTGTACCACCATATAACACCACTCTTAACCCTGATTTGCAACATTCATAATAAATCAGATACTAACTGCTCCAAGTGTAAGAACTGACCAAAGAGTTGGGTGATCAAGGGGTTTCATTTTAGTCACTTTCTCCAGCCTTTTCTTTAGAAAAGCTTGTTCCTAAGAGAAAAAATTATATCTATAACAAAGGATTCAATCATGAAATCTTTTTATAACTAAATTCTTAACAAAAACCTTTTGATTTATAAGTTAAGAAAATGATCACAATTGGAGGCATGCAAAGAAGAATCACCCAAATCATTTAAAAAGTTTCAAACTGTTACTCCTGGTTGAATTTTGTTATTTTCTATAAATATGCTTTATTTTATGCCTCCCCGTTCCTCTTCTCGCCATCCCTCTTCCTACCCCTATCCTCCAATCACCCTCATCCCCAGCATTCCCTCCCCTCCGCTTCACCTTCCCTCTTCTTTACCCTCTCCTCCTCCTCTCCCCACTCCCTCCCTCTCCTTTCCCCTACCCTCAGTCATTCCCTCCCTCCGTAACCCCTCTCCCCTCCCTATCCCCCTCCTCTCTCACTATCCCCCTACTCATCACCTCCCCCATCCCACCCCCCACACTCCCTCCTCACCTCCCCCACCGCCCTCCCTCTATCTCCTACCCCCTAACTCCCCCACTACCCCCCCTCCTCACCCTCTACCCCCCTCCTCCTCCACTCTCCCTCCTCATCACCCCGACTTTCCCCTCCCCCATCCTCCCTACCCCCCTCTCTCCCTCAATCCCCCCAGTCTCCCTCCTCACCTCCCCAGGATTTTGATGTAAGCCACCGCCGGCCCCGTTTTCTCCTCCACGTTGGCGATGAAGTTCTGGTTGAGGTGGGGGCTGTCAGGGGGGATGGGCCGAGCAGCCTGGAGCCATGGGAGGGGGATGGAGAGGCCGAGGCTGCGGCCTAGTCCTTGCCCCGGGTCCCGCTCCTCTCCATCCCTGTGGGCCCGGAGCAGCAGCCCCCGGACCCCGCAACGGCTCGAACCCCAGCCCAGGGCCTGGAGCCGCGTTCAGGGCCAGTCAGTGTCTGTGTCCACTCCCCAGTGCCCAAAGCCCGGGCCTGGCTACAGCCCCGGGGATTGGCCTATGGCAGGCCTCTTCACCTTCCCTCTTCTTTCCCCTCTCGTCCTCCCCCACCCCACTCCCTCCCTCACCTCTCCCTCCCTCTCCTTTACCGAACCCTCAGTCACTCCCTCCCTCCCTCCATAACCCCTCTCCCCTCCTCTTCTCCGTCTATCCCCCTGTTCCTCACTCCTCACTTCCCCCCTATCCCACCCCTCCCATAATGAAAATCGCATTTTTTCTTGAAAATAACCTAAACACAATGTTAGCTGTTAATGTAAATGGAAGAATTTGATTAAAACTGAGTTAACAAAAAAAACAAAAAAAAATGTCAATGAAAATCGCGATTTTCTTTTTAATGAGATCGGGATCCCATTGTGACATAATTATGACGTCGAATGGGATGAAGGGCAGGGCAAGTGGAAAAGTGTTTTTTGTATGATTTAACAAAATCTGAACGAAATTTAGCTATTGCACACCCCAGGACAATGATGAGTAAGGTGGGCCAAAAATTGTAGCGCTATCGTGTGCCGTTTTGGTGAAATTTCCAGGACTCACTCACATACGAACAAACAAACAAACAAGATGAGAGTTTTAGTAATTATACTAGACCGAGTGGGACCCGTTGGGCCCCGTCCCCCAATGCAATAACCCATCACTCACCCGTTCCCCCAACGTAACCCGTTCCCCCAACGCAATAATCCACCACTAACCCATAGCCCGCACGGGAGGCTTGGTCCTCCAACGCAACCCATTCCCCAACGTAAGATTCCACCATTCACCCATTGGGTCCCTGTCACAAAGGAGGCCTGGTCCCCAACACAACCCGTTCCCCAATGTAAGATTCCACTATTCACCCATTCTCCCAACGCAACACGTTCCCCTAATGCAATATTCCATTACTCACCTATAGCCCCCAGCTATGCAGGTCATTTTAAACTTTAAAACAAATGCAATTTCATTAAGATTTAAGGTGATGTAGGTGCCACCGACAAGCCCATCGTTTGTTATCCAAATCTAATCATTAAACTTTGCTGTGCTGGGTTAGGCTGGCAGATTCTTTCACTGAAGGACATTTGCTGTGAAGGACTGGGATAGAAACATTGTAGCCTGTAGGGCATTGTGACATCATAACTGCCTAACTGCCAGTGCAGTTTTGAAGAAATCCAACTTTTAAATGTCACTTTAATAGTTTTAAATCTCCCCCACTACGTCCCTCTCCTTACAACAATGTAAAAACACCCTCATAGCTTGTGTATTGGCAGCAGAGATCACATTGTGATGTAATTTTCAGTTTTCCGAATGTTCACTGCATCGTGTGCTTGAGATCCCATTGTGATTGCACAACTGTGAGATGCCATTGTGACATAATCACTCGAAGCTGCTGGAAGAGTCTTCCTCTCAAAGGCAGTTATTATTCTGAAAGTTGTTTTTTTTTAGACTTTAAATATCAATAACTTGTGAAATATAACAGAATCGGAAGGAAACTTATTACATCGACGACGGTTCTGCAAAGATTTTCGTGCAAAAACACACACACACACACACACACACACACACACACACACACACACACACAAACACGTGTACTAGACCAAGTGCAGACCCATTGGGTCTGCTCCCCAACACAAGATACCAGCACTCACCTGTTCCCCCAATGCAAGCCGTTCCCCCAACGCAATATTGCACCACTCAAGCATAGCCTCCAACTGCGCAGGCGCAGCTCATTTCTCCTCATCCCTCAGCACTCCCCCCTCCTCCACTTCACTCTCCCTCTTCAATCCCTAGAGAGGGAGGGGTGGTGGAGAGGAAGGGGGTGGAGAGGGAGGGGGGGCAGAGAGGGAGGGGGGCTGTGAGGAGGGGGGTGAGAGAGGGAGGAGGGGGCAGAGAGGAAGGGGGGGGGCGGACAGGGAGGGGGAGCGGAGAGGTAGGGGGAGCGGAGAGGGGGGGGCGGAGAGGGAGTGGGGGGGCGGAGAGGGAGGGGGGGCAGAGAGGGAGGAGGGCAGAGAGGGAGGGGGGCAGAGACGGAGGGGGGCAGAGAGGGAGAGGGGGCAGAGAGGAGGGGGGGCAGAGAGGGAGGGGGGCAGGGAGGGAGGGGGCAGTGAGGGAGGGGGCAGAGAGCGAGGAGGCAGAGAGCGAGGGGGCAGAAAGCGAGGGGGGCAGAGAGCGAGGGGGGCAGAGAGGGAGGGGGCAGAGAGGGAGGGGGCAGAGAGGGAGGGGGCAGAGAGGGAGGGAGGGGCAGAGAGGGAAAGGGACAGAGAGAGAGGGGGGCAGAGAGGGAGGGAGGCAGAGAGGGAGGGGGGCAGAGAGGGAGGGGGGCAGAGAGGGAGGGGGAAGAGAGGGGGGGGTAGAGAGGGATGGGGTAGAGAGGGAGGGGGTAGAGATGGAGGGGGAGGAGGTAGGGAGGGGGAGGGGATAGAGAGGGACAGGGAGGGGAATAGAGCGGGAGGGTAGAGGGAGGGGGAGGGGGATAGAGGCGAGGGGCAGAGAGGGAGTGGGGTAGGGAGAGGGAGGGTGTAGAGGGAGAGGGAGGGGGTAGATTGTGGGGAGGGAGGGTAGAGAGGGAGGGGGTAGAGAGGGTGGGGGTAGAGAAGGTGGGAGTGAGGCTAGATTGGGAGGGGGCATCTCCCTCCTCCACCCCTCCCCATCTCACTCCTCCACATCCCCCCATCTCCCTCTACC
The DNA here is from genome assembly GCF_010909765.2 of Amblyraja radiata. Taxonomy (NCBI): domain Eukaryota; kingdom Metazoa; phylum Chordata; class Chondrichthyes; order Rajiformes; family Rajidae; genus Amblyraja; species Amblyraja radiata. Next base: position 90,952,619 of record NC_045960.1, read on the forward strand.
ACCCCACTTCCTACCCCATCTCCCTTCTCCTTATATCCCTCATCCTCTTCCTCTCACTCCCATTCCCTGCCCCAGTGTCGATCAGTGTCACTCATATTATGTCATGCTTTTGTAGTTACGCCCATTAGCTTTAAAAGGCCATTCTCACGTTGCGAGTTGACACAAGAGGTAACCCGAGTTAAACCTCGTGGTAATAACGTACGGTTAGCGTACGGCATTCGTGGACGCAATGTAGTGCATCGTGGCGCTAATGGCAGGTACTCGTGTAACTTGTCAACTCTTGCCAAAAATCAAACATGTTTGAAATTTTCCACGAGTCAATTTTACTCTTGTGGTTAAGAATTGAAACATTTTAATAACGTAGTGGCCCGTGCGTTAACCTTAGTGACTCTTGAGTCTACCGTGGGAAGTCCTGGGCACGGTGAACCCGGCAGCTGGACAGAGGGGAAAAAAAGGTGAGTAAAAAAAGGCGGTTTCAATATCACCACGTGACCTGGGTCCATCGAGGGCGTTTCACCTCATTGCTGGAGAATCTTTTTAAGAGGAAGACTTTTAGAGATGGCTCCAAGAAAAGTCCAAAGAAATGAAACAAAACATGCCAATAAGGCTTTTGTCATGCAGGAGGAGGAGGAGACGCAACAGGAGATACTTCCTCTCACCCAGTGAGACTTCCTCTTAATTCTCCTTTTAATTAATCTCACCCTTCTGCCTTCACGCAAGCGTCCTCGCATCACACAAATGGCTGCTGCATACAGCACTTGAATAAAAAACACCATCATCCTGGACTCGATAAGCCTTATTGTGGTGGAGGCAGGTTCGTTTTTATCATTTAAAAATAAATTGGATAGTTATATGGATGGGAAAGGAATGGAGGGTTATGGTCTGAGCGCAGGTATATGGGACTAGGGGAGATTATGTGTTCGGCACGGACTAGAGGGGTCGAGATGGCCTGTTTCCGTGCTGTAATTGTTATTATATGGTTATTGCAGACATGTCTCCAAATGAGCCAATTCAACCAAAGGAGGATTTTCTAGTGTGTGAAGAAAATACGTCACATCATTTGTACCACGTGATGATTTTACAACACTTCAGTAGACAATGTTCGCTCAAGATTAACGGGACAGGAACTGGTTAACTCGGGAGACGAAAATGTCAGATCGCAGAAATGACAAGTAAACGGGAAACTGCCGTCTACCCGTGGGAACTCGGTTAACCTCTTGATCTTTCACTTGGTATATCGTACACAACCATGAGCCCTTAACTCGGGTTACCTCTTGTGTGAACTCGCAATGTGAGAATGGCCTATTACAGTAATCACTCTTTGCCTGGTTCTCTTAGAATTAGAGAGACGTGCAAGTGTGAAGTCGTACCTGCCATGTAGTTAATAAAGTATTTGGATCTTTATCATGGTGTAAGGCTCCAGTTATTATACAGACAAAACTCAACATGGTGTCAGGGTGAACGGACTTCCTCCTTGATTAATCCTATTGTTTTTATCTTAGTTTGTTATTTTTCAACTGTGTGCAATGGCTTCTGCTCTCAGAAAACCGGAGATCTTGGTGTTTGATGCAGATCTCGCAGAATGATGGCGTGTGTTGGAAGAGGATTTTTCAATCTACATTGATGATGCATACCCTACAGCTGATCCTGCTCTTCGTGCATCAATCCTTCTTAATTTGGCAGGCACAGAAAGTGCTCGTCATGCCTGAAGATTTCATTATGCACCGGCTAGAGCTGACGCCAATGGTGACCAGATTGGTGCAGAGTCTATCCGTGATCCTGAATGTCTCCTAAGTAAATTCCAACAATTATGTGAGTTACAAATCAATGTGAGCATTGAACGTCATCAGTTTTATTCAAGGAGTCAAAAACAGGGAGAACCTGTTGACTTATACGTTAGTGCACTTAAGCATATCGCTAGTCGATGCGATGTCAGAGATATACATGATAGTCTTGTTCGCGATTGTTTTTCCATGGTGTATTGAATGATAAATTATGTGATGAATTACTGCGGGAAGTTGACCTGACCTTAGAGGCTGCTGAAAACCGCTGTCGCATAGCTGAATTGACTGATGCTCACATTAAAACTCTGGGACATTTTGCTGCTCGTGAAGTTAATGCTGCCAGCATGTCTTATCAAACTTCTCCTCTTTTAGTTAAGTGCCGGTCACCAAGCTAAGATTAATCAATAATTGCTTTAACTGTGGGGGTTCACATGCTGCAGTTCGTGACCATTGCCCTGCATATGGGAAACTATGGCGATTCTGCAACAAAATAAACTATTTCATTAAGTGTTGTCGAACATGCAGTAACAGATTTCAAACAGATAATCAGTCAATTCGCTTGGCCATGAAGGTATAATCTCGGAGTTTTCACAACCAGTTCCCATGGATCTGCAAACAGCTGGCGAAAGTACAGATATTGATTCAGTGCATCAACAGCTAGATCCCAAGGTCGCCTTGTTCATTAATGGCAAAACTCTTCATCTCAAAGTAGATTCCAGGGTGCATTGTAATGTCATTTGTTTGGCTGTCTTCCAGAAGCAGAAAAACACAGAAACCATATCTCCAACAGTTGCATCACTTGTCTCGTTTGCTGGAACTCAAGTGCACCCTATCGGCCAAGTTGAGTTACATTTCTGTCTCAACTCATGTACCCACATCCTGGATTTTTACGTGGTATGTGAGAATGTACCATCTCTACTGGGTGCCGATGCATGCATAGACATGGGCGATTACTTTTCAGCCCTTCTGTCTGTCCTTTGATTACAGACTGTGATTTTACACATCAAATCCTAACACAATACAAGGATTTGTTTGATCATAAGCTGGGAAAGTTGCCTGTTAGGTACACGATTACCATTGACCCTGAGGCAATCCCAGTTGTTCGTCCGGTTCATAAGATTACCCACATTATGCGGGATCGTGTTAAAAGTGAACTTAACGGAATGGTGTCTCTGGGTGTGATTACTCCGATAACTGACCCCTCCACAATGGTTGTCACTACTAAGAAGAACAGAGACGAGATACAGATTTGTATCAACCCCCAGGACTTAAACACAGCAATTAAATGACCACGTTATCCCATGCGCAATGTGGATGAGATTGCTGCGCAGATAGCTGAAGCAACTGTATTCACGGTGCTAGATGCCAAGAGTTCATTCTGGCAGATTCCGCTGGAACACAACTCCTCCAAGTTAACAACTTTCAGCACTCCATTCGGACGCTATAAATTTCTTCATATGCTTTTTGGTATAAGTTCTGCCACTGAAGTATTTCAACAAGCTATAGAGCAATTGTTTGCAGGCTACCCATGCTCCATCATTGCTGGAAAAACGGTCAAAGAGCACGATGCCAATCTGACAAAAGGTGCCAAGGCCATCCATCTAAAGCTAAATCCTCAAAAATGCAAATTCAGAGTGAATGAGGTAAAATACTTTGGCCATATATTTACCAAAGACAGCCTAAAAACTGATCCAGCGAAAGCTAGTGCTATCAATGAGCTTCCAGCACCCACAGACGTGCTCAGTCTGCAGAGGTTCCTTGGCATGGCCAACTATTTGAGCAAATTCATTCCAGATTTCAGCGAAATATCAGCCCCATTGCACCAGCTTACACACAAAGACTCTGCTTAGACTTGGCACGAGCAACAACAGACAGCATTCGACACTCTTAAACGGCAGATGTCTGGTGCTCCCACTCTGGCTTACTTTGACCCTAAGCTACCGATTACACTTACTTGTGACGCCTCACAACACGGGCTGGGCACAGCATGCCTTCAGAATGATGGCAATGGCAATAAGCCTGTAGCCAATGCTTCGCGTACCATGACTGACACAGAACAACGATATGCCCAAATGGAAAAAGAACTGTTAGCGGTTGTTTTTGCCTGCAAGAAATTCAATGATTTCATCTTTGGGCACACCATCACAATTGAAACTGACCACCAACCTCTGATCAGCATTTTCAACAAACCTATCCACCCCTCTCCAGCGCGCCTACAGCGGATGTTACTGCAACTTCAAAAATATGACATCATTCTGATCCACAAATGCGGTAAGGATATGCACCTGGCCGACACTCTTTCGCGTGCACCCCTGAAGAAATGTGAGGATCCGCCCTCGCCGGATGATGACTTTATTGTGATGACTGTGTCTTTTATCCCTTCGTCCTGTATGGAGGTCCTGGTTGCCCACACTGCTGCTGACAGTACCCTACGGTCACTAACCTCCGTCATTAAGTGCGGCTGCCAGACAAGCACTACAATATTCCGCTGCCAGTCTGAGGCGCTAGTGCTGCAAGATGGCATTATTTTAAAAGGACATAAGGCCGTGGTTGCTGCTTCGCTGAACCACCAGCATTTTAACGCTGTTCATGCAGGGCACCCAGGTGCTGAAGCTACTGTTTTACCAGCAAGAAGCATGTTTTACTGGCCAGGCATGGCCGAATACATCACCGAGAATGTGGCATTCTGCGCAGTGTGCAACAGTTTGGCACCTCACCAACAAAAGCAACCACTTCTTTCACATCCTGTACCTGCGCTCCCATGGTCTACAGTTGCAGCTGACATATTTGATTGGCATGGCAAACAGTACCTGGTGTTCGTTGATTCTTATTCAGGATGGTTTGACATTGATTTTCTCAGCAGCCCCACTTCCAGCGGAGTGATTTCGAAGTTATCTCGCCACTTTTCAGTCCACGGATCTCCGGGCAGACTGCTAACTGACAACGGCAGTCAATTCACCAGCCAACAATTCAAGGAGTTCGCTAGGCACTGGAATTTTCACCACGTCACCAGCAGCCCTGAATATCCCCAGTTTAACAGGCTGGCTGAACGGGCTGTCAAAAGTGCTAAACAGCTCATGAACGTTCTTACGGAGCTAAATCTGACATATTCCTGGATCTGCTCAACTTACACATCTCCCGTGACCCCATCTTGGGTTCATCTGCTCAACGTTTATTGTCAAGGCAGACCCGTGCCACAGTGCCTGTAGCAGATCAGGCATTGAACCCACAAGTGTTTCCACCTGAGGAGGTTCAATCTAGGTTGCAACAGAAGCGTGACATTCAAAAACAATGGTTTGACAAAAAAAGTAGGCTACTGCCACCGTTGACCAAAGGGCAGGTGGTCTGCTTACAGACTGACAAAGGCCACGACCATATTGGAGTAATTTCTGGAATTGCTTCGGAGCCACTCTCATATATCGTTAATGCCGATGGCGAAACCTACAGACGTAACAGGCAACATATCCTGCCTGTGAACGAGCCATTTCCTCCTCCGTATTGTCCAGATCGTACAAGTTCACTTCCGTCTGCGTCTACTGGCACTCGCATACTTCTGCCAGCACAACAATCCAGGTCTGCAATGGCTCCTCTGCCTGTCCCGTCTTCGCCTGCACCACAGTCTCCTGCTTCGTCTCCAGGGACATTGGTCCAGTCTCCCTCGCCTGTGAAACCACCTGCTCTCTCCCGGGGGAGAAAGAACGGAGATGGTCTCTATCATACACATGCTGGTCGTGTTTGTAGGCCGGTTGTGAAGTATCCGGACTATGTTTGACTTTCCTCCAGTTTGTCATTGTTTGTTATATATGCCTTACTTAGTTTATGGGTCTGTATTGTTGTTGATTCTTTAAGAGGAAGGATGTAGATCAGTGTCACTCATATTATGAGTCATGCTTTTGTGGTTACACCCACTAGCTTTAAAGTAGTCGCTCCTTGCCTGGTTCCCTTAGAATTAGAGAGACGTGCAAGTGTGAAGACGTACTTGCTATGTAGTTAATAAAGTCTTTGGATCTTTATCATGGTGTAAGGCTCCAGTTATTATACAGACAACACTCAACACCCAGGACCTACCCAGGTTGTAGAGCAGCTTCAGGGCCTGGAACTCGGCCTGGTTCTTGTACTCGGCCTGGCCCTGGCTGTAGACTCCAGCCGTCGGCTCAGCCGCTGCCTGGGCTATATTGCAGGCTATGACTTAATCTCCGGGCTCGCCCCTGACCATGGACCCAAGCTCGTCCTTGGTTCCAGCGGCGGCTTCTTTTTCGTCCCCGGTGACGGCCCCATCCCAAGCCCGGGGCTCGCCCCTCACTTGAGCTCCAGCACCACCCTCCCCACCGGGCGTGGGGCGCCGGCAGCGGCCACCACGCGAGCGCTGGAATGCCTCTCCCTCCCGGAGTGTCCCGTCCTGCCTTGCGAGTGCATTGTGACGTCACTCAGGTTTTTTTTCTGAAATGGGTTATTTTTCGGGGTGTTTTTAAAACTTTAAACGATTAAAAAGTTCGGAAATATAGGTGGGAATTCGACAGGAGGATGTTTATCGCCTCGACGGGAAAACAGTGAGTAGAATGTGTGAAAATGGGAAGTCAGTGGCCTAGCTTTTGGTAGAAAATAGGAATTAACCAGATTGTGCCCAGATGACACACAGACACACATATACATAAACACAAACAAGAGAAGGGTTTTAGTAATATAGAAAGATAGACAAGCCCAAGTGGGACCCGTTGGGCCCCGTTCCCCCAACGCAATAATCCACCACTCATCCGTTCCCCCAACACAACCCATTTCCACCACTCACCCATTCCCCCAACGTAACCCATTCCCCCAATGCAATATTTCACCACTCCCCTCACCTCCTCCCTCCCCTCCCCCCTCTTCCCCCTCCCCATCCCCATTACCTCACCATCCCTCTTCCCATTGGCAGAAAACCCGGGGGGACGTGTCCCCTCCATGTTTTCAGAGGTGGGGAACGGTCCCCCTCATGTTACAAGCTTTAAATCTGTGGTACAGATCTGCAGTAATTGACTCATTCTAACGGTAACGGCCCCGTAGTAGAAGCATCCACGTCGCGGGGCTGGAAACTGGAGCTAATCCCGAGCTAATTAGCCGTGCGCCCTGATTCAGGGCGCACGGTTAAGGTTCCGATGCATCGCGTGTGTGTGTGTGAGTGTGCGCATGCGCACGCAGCCGCCAAGAAATTGTGTCCCCCCTGACCCCCGGTCCCCTCCATGTTTTGAAAGCGGTTTCCGTCTCTGCCTCTTCCAACCCCTCCATTCTCCCTCATCCCCCGGCACTCCTCCTCCCTCCTCTTCATCCTCCCTCTCTCTCTCTCTGTCTGTGTGTCTCTCTTTCTGTCTCTCTCTGTCTGTCTTTCTCTGTGTCTCTTTCTGGCTCTCTCGCTGTCTCTCCCTCTCTGTCTCTCTCTCTCTATGTCTGTCTCTCTCTGTCTCTCTGTCTCTCTCTATCTGTCTCTCTCTGTCTATATCTGCCTCTCTCTGTCTCTCTCTCTCTCTCTATCTGTCTCTCTCTGTCTCTATCTCTTTGTCTCTCTCCGTCTCACTCTGTCTCTCTCTCTTTCTCTCTCTGTCTCTATATCTGTCTATATCTCTCTCTCTCTCTCTCTCTCTCTCTCTCTCTCTGTCTCTCTCTGTCTCTCAGGAACGTCGTCGCGCCAGACCTGACTGCAAGCGCAGCGCCGCACTCCGAACTGGAAAGGCCGCGCTGAGGACCCATGGGTGTCCTTTTGACGCCAGTCAAGTAAACATGGGAGGGGCGGGATAAGTGGCGGTGCTGTTTTATTTTTTAAGTTAAAATCTATATTACCAAAAGTCTGATTGTGACCGCTTTTGGCCCACTGTGCTGCGATTTCCGAGAGAACGCCGCCACCTACAGCCGTCATTTTTGGCCACCTCGCTCAAAACTGGAGGATGTTTCCCAGCGATGAAAATTCAGAGAGATATTAATGTTTTTTTTTTAATTGCCATTCTCACTGCTACCCTGCTGGGGGGAAGGGGAGGGACTATGAAACCCGGAAGTGGTGTGCCTCACTCAGTCTCTGCAAGATGGAGGAAGCCTGAGGGTCATGTCTCTCTGAGCTGTGAATAACACTGAACACATGTCTACTCAACTGTGAGTGCCCTTAATGTGGTTCTAAAATGGTTACAAAAAGTGTCTATTGGTTCTAAAATGCTTGCAAAAAGTGGCTCTATTGGTTCTAAAATGGTTGCAAAAAGTGTCTCTATTTGGTTCTAAAATGCTTGCAAAAAGTGTCTATTGGTTCTAACATGCTTGCAAAAAGTGTCTCTATTGGTTTTAACATGCTTGCAAAAAGTGTCTATTGGTTCTAACATGCTTGCAAAAAGTGTCTATTGGTTCTAAAATGCTTGCAAACGTGTCTCTTTTGGTTCTAACATGCTTGCAAAAAGTGTCTATTGGTTCTAACATGCTGCAAAAAGTGTATATTGGTTCTAAAATGCTTGCAAAAAGTGTCTATTGGTTCTAAAATGCAAAAAGTGTCACTTTTGGTTCTAAAATACGTGCAAAAAGTGTCTCTATTGGTTCTAAAATGGTTCCATGAAGTGTCTCTATTGGTTCTAAAATGCTTGCAGAAATTGTCTTTTGGTTCTAAAATGCTTGCAGAAGGTGTCACTATTGGTTCTAAAGCTTGCAAAAAGTGTCTATTGATTCTAAAATGCTTGCAAAAAGTGTCTATTGGGTGTTGTTGTGGTGGTAACTGCTTTGAAAGGCTGCACTGCAAAAAAAAATGGCTGTTGTTGGTGGTGGTAACTGCTTTTAAATGGCTGCACTGGGAAAAAATGGCTGTTGTTGGTGGTGGTAACCGCTTTTAAATGGCTGCACGAGAAAAAAATGGCTGTTGTTGGTGGTGGAATCTGCTTTGAAAGGCTGCATTGCAACAAAAAAATTGGCTATTATTGGTGGAGGCAACTGCCTTTAAAAGGCTGCACTGCAACAAAAAAAATGGCTGTTGGTGGTGGTAACTGTTTTTAAATAGCTGCACTGGAAATAAAATGGTTGTTGGTGGTGGCAACTGCTTTGAAAGGCTGCATTGCAACAAAAAAAATGGCTGTTGTTGGTGGTGGTAACTGCTTTGAAAGGCTGCACTGCAAAAAAAAAGGCTGTTGTTGGTGGTGGTAACTGCTTTGAAAGGCTGCACGGCGAAAAAAAAAAAGCTGAGTATAGAAGTTGGGATGTAATGTTAAAATTGTACAAGGCATTGGTGAGGCCAATTCTGGAGTATGGTGTACAATTTTGGTCGCCTAATTATAGGAAGGATGTCAACAAAATAGAGAGAGTACAGAGGAGATTTACTAGAATGTTGCCTGGGTTTCAGCAACTAAGTTACAGAGAAAGGTTAAACAAGTTAGGGCTTTATTCTTTGGAGCACAGAAGGTTAAGGGGGGATTTGATAGAGGTCTTTTAAATGATGAGAGGGATAGACAGAGTTGACGTGGATAAGCTTTTCCCACTGAGAGTAGGGAAGATTCAAACAAGGGGACATGACTTGAGAATTAAGGGACAGAAGTTTAGGGGTAACATGAGGGGGAACTTCTTTACTCAGAGAGTGGGGCTGTGTGGAATGAGCTTCCAGTGATGGTGGTGGAGGCAGGTTCGTTTTTTCATTTAAAAATAAATTGGATAGTTATATGGACGGGAAAGGAATGGAGGGTTATGGTCTGAGCGCAGGTATATGGGACTAGGGGAGAATACGTGTTCGGCACGGACTAGAAGGGTCGAGATGGCCTGTTTCCGTGCTGTAATTGTTATATGGTTATATGGTTATATGGCTGTTGTTGGTGGAAACTTGACAACTTCCTGTTTGCACGAAAATTTATTTTTAGATAAAACGCTACCACTTACAGCTGATTTTTGACCATCTTACTCAGTTCCTCGCCACTCATTGTGTGCAGAGGATTCTTCCCATCAATTAAAAATAAAAGTGGTGTTAGTGTTAAAACATTTTTTTGAAAATCTCTCTATTGTCAATCAAGCCATGAAGGCCACTCCCCTTCCAGTTGGAGGGGGAGGGATTATAAAACCCGTAAGTGTGGGTGTGGCTCAGTCTCTGCAAGATGGGGGAGAGAGAGGTCACGACTGTCTGAGCTGTGAATCAACTGAACACACTGAATGTCTACTGAACTGTGAGTGTGGTGTTTTGTGTGGTTTTATAGTGGTTTTATGGTGGTTTCACCCCGATTGAAATGGTACAAAACTGCATTTGAATGTGGTTGTCTTGCACCCTGCTTGAAATGACATGAAACTGCACTAGCATTTGGTGGCTTTTCACCCTGCTTGAAGTGGCATGAAACTGCACTTGAATTTGGTGGCTTTGCACCCTGCTTGAAATGGCATGAAAGTGCACTTGAATTTGGTGGCATTGCACCCTGCTTGAAATGGCAGGAAACTGCACTTGCATTTGGTGGCCTTGCACCCTGCTTGAAGTGGTCGGAAACTGCACCTGAATTTGCTGGCCTTGCACCCTGCTTGAAGTGGTAAGAAACTGCACTTGAATTTGGTGGCTTTGCACCCTGCTTGAAATGGTAGGAAACTGCATTTGAATTTGGTTGCTTTACACCCTGCTTGAAGTGGAATTTCAAAGAATGGCCGTGAGTCAACTGTTAGTCCACCAGCCGTTAGTGAGCTGCCAGCACATCAGGCTTGGGTGACTGAGCTGCCACCTCAAGAATCCATTTGGCCCACAATGTCCATACTAACCAGTCCCTTCAGCCCACAGTACCCATACTGCATCGGGGGACCAGCCCTCCCGTGTGAACATGGGACCCAATTGGTCCCACTTAGTCTAGTTGTCAATAAAAATTCCACGCCCCCCCAATGAAAACTGGAGACAGGTGCCCCCCGGAGGCACTCACCCCCAACACCCCCCACAAGGAAAATTCTGGAATTTATGGAGGCAATCACGTCAGGTGATCACCTATCACACCAACTCCACCCCTCCACAATGACAAACCTCCTTCCAAGAAATCTTGATTTTTTAAAAATGAGATTAGTGATCACAGATTTGCTGCTAAATGAGATTCCACTGTGATGTACCCATTCCCCCAATGCAACCTGTTCCCGCAACGCAATATTCCACCACTCACCCATAGCCCCCAACTGCGCAGGCGCGGCTCATACACTCCCTTCCTCTCATCTTCACCCTCCCTCTTCTCTCCCCTCTCCTCCTCCCCTCCCTTTTCCCTCCCTCAGTCACTCCTTCCCTCACCTCTCCCATTTCGCACTCCCCTACTCAATACAATGTTGAAATAACATTTCTCTCCTCCCCTCCCCCACTCCCTACCTTTCCTCACAACAATGTAAGAGCTTATCCCAACTGTTAATTGGCAGCTGAGATCCCATTGTGATGTCACTGTTGGACACGGCAGCTTATGTAAATGAGATCCCATTGTGATTAGAGGACTGTGAGATCCCATTGTGACGTCATAGCTACAAACTGCCAGAATCTCCCATCAACTGTCACAGCGTCTATCAAGTTATTGTTCTCAAAGCGGGGTTTTTAAAACTTTTAAATGTCAATAACGTGAAATATAACATCAATCTGAACAAAACGTTATACAAACGACCACGGGACAAAGGTGAGTAAGGTGGTGTAAAAAATTTATCGCTATCGTGTACCGTTTTGGCATAGTTCCGTGATCACATGTAATCACATAGATAGATACAATCAAGATGAAAGTTTTAGTAATATACAAGATCAAGTGGGACCCGTTGGGTCCCATCCCCTCAATGTGGGGTTGCGGGGGGTCAACCAAGAAACCAAGAACCTGCGGCGTCACACACACACGCTAACCACCTCCCTCCCCCACACACACACACACACTAACCACCCCCGTTGATATTATATTAATATTATTAATTCGCTCCTTTTACCCCATCCTCACCCTATCCACTCACACAAGAGATGGAGAGAGGGGGGAAGAAAGATGGGGGGGAGAAGGATAGGGGGAGAGGGGGAGAAAGAGAAGCGGGGAGAGAGAGGGGAAGACGAGAGACAGGAGGGGGAGGGGAAACGCGAGGGGGGAGAGGAGGGGGGGAGGAGAGAAAGGAGGAGGGAGAGAGAAGGAGGAGGAGGGGGAAGAGGAGGAGGGGGGAAGAGGAGAGAGGGGGGGAAAGGACCGAGGAGAGGTAGGAGGAGGGGGAGAGGGGGAAGGATGAGGGGGTAAGGAGGAGGATGGGGAGAGGATCGGAGGGGGAGAGGAGGAGGGGGGAGAGGAGAGGGGAGAGGGGGGGGAGAGGAGAGAGAGGGGGGGAGGAGAGAGGGGGGGAAGAGAGGGGGGGGGAGGAGAGAGGGGGGGGGAAAGAGAGGGGGGGGGAAAGAGAGGGGAGGGGGGGAAGAGAGGGGGGGGGAGGAGGAGGGGGGGGGGGAAGAGAGAAGAGAGAGGGGGGGGAGAGAGGGGGGGGGGGAAGAGAGGGGGGGGGGGGGAAGAGAGGGGGGGGGAGAAGAGAGGGGGGGGAAGAGAGGGGGGGGGAAGAGAGAGGGGGGGGGAAGAGAGGGGGGGGAGAGGGGGGGGGGAGGGAAGAGGGGGGGGGAAGAGAGGGGGGGGGAAAAGAGAGGGGGGGGGAAGAGGGGGGGGAAGAGAGGGGGGAGAGAAGAGAGGGGGGGGGAAGAGAGGAGGGGAGGAAGAGAGGAGGGGAGGAAGAGAGGAGGGGAGGAAGAGAGGGGGGGGGAAGAGAGGGGGGGGAAGAGAGTGGGGGAGGGGAAGAGAGGGGGAAGGGGGAGGGAGAGGAGGAGGCGGGGAGAGGAGGAGGCGGGGAGAGGATGAGGGAGAAGAGGAAGAGGGTGGGAGAGGAAGAGGTGGGTAGAGGAGGAGAGGGAGGAGAGGAGGAGCGAGGGAGAGGAGGAGGGGAGGAGAGGAGGAGGTGAGCGGGGCGGGCGGACGGTTGGGCAGCTGGCGTCAACCAAAGGACTGCGAGTTTGGCGACTTCATTCCGGAGCTCGACATGCACCTTTTTTAAATAACGGGGGTAGGAGGGAGGGGGGGTGAGGGGGGGGAGCAAGACGGCAGGCACGCAGATCCATTGTGACCTCATCAGCGAAAGACAGTCGTATTTATTTCAAAGTTTTGTCAGTTTTTGAACATTAGCAGTAATAACTCGAGAAATAAAGCACAACATTTTCAGATAATGTGATTTAGGACTCCACAGGGAAAATCTCTACCGGAATATGTAAAAATGTTACCGTTAGCGTGTCGTTTTTTTGAGAAGATATGATTATACACACACACACACATCCACATACAAGATCAGAGTTTTATAAGTATAGAGATAGATAGATAAATCAAATGCGTACAAATGGGACTAGCGTAGATGGGCATGTTAGTCGGTATGGACAATTGGGCTGAATTTCCAGTTTCGGTATTCAATGACTATGAATGTCAAGAATTTTGCTCCTTCAAAATCCTTTGATCTATTGCGAATCCAGTGAAGTAAACACATCCTATTTCTGCATTGTTATTTTTGCATATCTCAGAAAGGTGCTTGTATTTTTGCTCATATCAAGAAATTTTGCTCCCGGAATGTTTGGGAAATATCTTATCCTCCCAGCCATGTGACAACTTCTGATTTCAACCTATTTTATTTGTGGACCTCCCACTGCGCACTCTGCACTGCTATAACTCTTTAAGCAATATTGCAATATTACTTCTTAGTTTAACCTCGCCCACCTCATCCAAAGGCAATCCAAACCAGGACTATTGAATTGCCATTCCTACTCATTTTTAAGCCATGTTTAAGCAATGGTTAGCAGAGAAATTGAGATTAGGAAGGAACATAGATTTGAGGTTACAATATATCAACATGACCTTACTAAACGAACTTTAGGAGCTGTGTGTACTATTCTTGCTTTTATTTCTTATGTTTTATGGTGTCCTCAAAGAACAATATATTCTTGAGGAAGCAAGTTAGCCAAGAAATCACCCTGAGCAGTATAATAACTGATGTTATAATCAACACAGTCCTGAAGAAACTGTGCAATCAAAATGAGACACTGGAGAGGGATTGGAGAGGGATCTCAACTGGGCATTCAATTAGTCTTGGATAAATTAATAGCTAACATTGATGGAAGGAATGAGGAACATTGTGTCTGCACAAATGAAAACTTTAAAAGGACTGATAACCATATAACCATATAACAATTACAGCACAGAAACAGGCCATCTCGACCCTTCTAGTTAGTGCCAAACACGTATTCTCCCCTAGTCCCATATACCTGCGCTCAGACCATAACCCTCCATTCCTTTCCCGTCCATATAACTATCCAATTTATTTTTAAATGATAAAAACGAACCTGCCTCCACCACCTTCACTGGAAGCTCATTCCACACAGCCACCACTCTCTGAGTAAAGAAGTTCCCCCTCAAGTGCCGGGAAAACAGTTGAAAAGTAGATGCCAAGGACAGGCAGACTTTACTCAGAACTGTTGTAGTTTTGGGAGCAACAGCAGCAGGAGTTTAGCAAGAGATACGACTGATTGGCTCTAGCCCAAGTGGGAGGAGAGAAGTGAGTCAGTGCTGGGAAAACAGTTGAAAACTGAGGAATTTGGTTTGTAAATTGGTAAATCAGGCAATTTATCAGTCAATTTAAGCAAGACTGCTCTTGGGGAGCGGCAGTGAGGAGCGGCCTTGTGAGGGAAGTGTGAGTCTTTGGCTCGAGAGTCTTCGAGGAGGCTGCTGAGGAGAGGAGACCACGCAATACGCTTGAGAGGTAGAGACGAAAGAAGGAGATGTCAGGCAAGCTGATTCAGTGTGATGCTTGCAGTATGTGGGAGGTCAAGGACACCGCTGGTGCCTCTGGCTGCTACAAATGCGAGAAGTGCATCCAGGTAGAGCTCCTGAAGGGCCGTGTTGGGGAACTGGAGAAGCAAGTGGATGACCTCCGGTTCGTCCGAGAAACGGAGTCGTTCCTCGACAAGTCCTACAGTACGATTGTTACACCTAAGGTACTGGAAGAGAGAAGGTGGGAGACAGTGAGAAAGGGAGGGAAGCATGGAATGCCAACGTCCCCGGGTGTTGTACCTCTTGTGAACAGGTTCACCCACTTAGAAGCTGTCGGGACAGAAGACGTGTTTACACTGAGCGGCGGACTGGCTTGCGATGCGAATAGGGCTGTTGAGCCAGAACCAAAAAGGCCTAAGGCAGGCAACGCCATTGTAGTGGGAGACTCCATTGTGAGAGGTACGGACAGGGGTTTCTGCGGCAACAGACGGGATGCGAGGATGGTGTGCTGCCTTCCTGGTGCCAGGATCCAGGATGTCACGGACAGAGTGCAGAAAATCCTCAAGGGCGAAGGTGAACATCCGGAAGTGGTAGTGCATGTCGGCACAAACGATGTCGGAAAGAAGGGGATGAATATTCTGCAGCGTGACTTTAGAGAGCTCGGAAAAATGCTGAAAAGCAGGACCTCCAGGGTTGTTATCTCCGGTTTGCTTCCAGTTCCTCGTGCTGGCGAGAGCAGGAACAGGGAGATACGGGACCTGAACGTGTGGCTGAGGAACTGGTGCACGGGGCAGGGATTTAGATTCTTAGATCACTGGGATCTGTTTTGGGGTAAGGGGGAACTGTACAAAAGGGACGGATTGCATCTTAACAGGTGTGGGACCAGCATTCTGGCAGGCAGGTTTGCCACTGCTACACGGGTGGTTTTAAACTGAATAAGGGGGGTGGGGTGTCGAATGGGATAGTGGAGGATGGAGTTAAAGGGAAAGGGTTTCTTAAATGTGTGAGCGTAGAGACAGAGGGGTGTAAAATGAGGGTAGAAGCAATAGGTAGCAAGGTGAAAAGTAAAAGTGGCAGGCAGACAAAACCAGGGCAAAAATCAAAAAGGGCCACTTTTCAACATAATTGTATAAGGGGTAAGAGTGTTGTAAAAACAAGCCTGAAGGCTTTGTGTCTCAATGCAAGGAGCATTCGTAATAAGGTGGATGAGTTGAATGTGCAGATAGCTATTAATGACTATGATATAGTTGGGATCACGGAGACATGGCTCCAGGGTGACCAAGGCTGGGAGCTGAACATCCAGGGATATTCAATATTCAGGAGGGATAGAGAGAAAGGAAAAGGAGGTGGGGTAGCGTTGCTGATTAGAGAGGAGATTAACGCAATGGAAAGGAAGGACATTAGTTTGGAGGATGTGGAATCGGTATGGGTAGAGCTGCGAAACACTAAGGGGCAGAAAACGCTGGTGGGTGTTGTGTACAGGCCACCTAACAGTAGTAGTGAAGTTGGAGATGGTATCAAACAGGAAATTAGAAATGCGTGCGACAAAGGCAAAACAGTTATAATGGGTGACTTCAATCTACATATAGATTGGGTGAATCAAATTGGCAGGGGTGCTGAGGAAGAGGATTTCTTGGAATGTATGCGGGATAGTTATCTAAATCAACATGTAGAGGAACCAACGAGAGAGCAGGCTATTTTAGACTGGGTATTGAGTAATGAGGAAGGGTTAGTTAGCAGTCTTGTTGTACGTGCCCCCTTGGGCAAGAGTGACCATAATATGGTTGAGTTCTTCATTAGGATGGAGAGTGACATTGTTAATTCAGAAACAATGGTTCTGAACTTAAAGAAAGGTAACTTTGAGGGTATGAGACGTGAATTGGCCAAGATTGACTGGCAATTAATTCTAAAAGGGTTGACGGTGGATATGCAATGGAAGACATTTAAAGACTGCATGGATGAACTACAAAAATTGTTCATCCCAGTTTGGCAAAAGAATAAATCAGGGAAGGTAGTGCATCCGTGGATAACAAGGGAAATCAGGGATAGTATCAAAGCGAAGGATGATGCGTACAAATTAGCCAGAAAAAGCAGCATACCGGAGGACTGGGAGAAATTCAGAGACCAGCAGAGGAGGACAAAGGGCTTAATTAGGAAAGGAAAATAGATTATGAAAGAAAACTGGCAGGGAACATAAAAACTGACTGCAAAAGTTTTTATAGATATGTGAAAAGAAAGAGATTAGTTAAAACAAATGTAGGTCCCTTGCAGTCAGAAACAGGTGAGTTGATCATGGGGAACAAGGATATGGCGGACCAATTGAATAACTACTTTGGTTCCGTCTTCACTAAGGAAGACATAAATAATCTGCCGGAAATAGCAGGGGACCGCGGGTCAAAGGAGTTGGAGGAATTGAGTGAAATCCAGGTTAGCCGGGAAGTGGTGTTGGGTAAATTGAATGGATTAAAGGCCGATAAATCCCCAGGGCCAGATAGGCTGCATCCCAGAGTACTTAAGGAAGTAGCTCCAGAAATAGTGGATGCATTAGTAATAATCTTTCAAAACTCTTTAGATTCTGGAGTAGTTCCTGAGGATTGGCGGGTAGCAAACGTAACCCCACTTTTTAAGAAGGGAGGGAGAGAGAAAACGGGGAATTACAGACCAGTTAGTCTAACATCGGTAGTGGGGAAACTGCTAGAGTCAGTTATTAAAGATGGGATAGCAGCACATTTGGAAAGTGGTGAAATCATTGGACAAAGTCAGCATGGATTTACAAAAGGTAAATCATGTCTGACGAATCTTATAGAATTTTTCGAGGATGTAACTAGTAGCGTGGATAGGGGAGAACCAGTGGATGTGGTGTATCTGGACTTCCAGAAGGCTTTCGACAAGGTCCCACATAAGAGATTAGTATACAAACTTAAAGCACACGGCATTGGGGGTTCAGTATTGATGTGGATAGAGAACTGGCTGGCAAACAGGAAGCAAAGAGTAGGAGTAAACGGGTCCTTTTCACAATGGCAGGCAGTGACTAGTGGGGTACCGCAAGGCTCAGTGCTGGGACCCCAGCTATTTACAATATATATTAATGATCTGGATGAGGGAATTGAAGGCAATATCTCCAAGTTTGCGGATGACACTAAGCTGGGGGGCAGTGTTAGCTGTGAGGAGGATGCTAGGAGACTGCAAGGTGACTTGGATAGGCTGGGTGAGTGGGCAAATGTTTGGCAGATGCAGTATAATGTGGATAAATGTGAGGTTATCCATTTTGGTGGCAAAAACAGGAAAGCAGACTATTATCTAAATGGTGGCCGACTAGGAAAAGGGGAGATGCAGCGAGACCTGGGTGTCATGGTACACCAGTCATTGAAAGTAGGCATGCAGGTGCAGCAGGCAGTGAAGAAAGCGAATGGTATGTTAGCTTTCATAGCAAAAGGATTTGAGTATAGGAGCAGGGAGGTTCTACTGCAGTTGTACAGGGTCTTGGTGAGACCACACCTGGAGTATTGCGTACAGTTTTGGTCTCCAAATCTGAGGAAGGACATTATTGCCATAGAGGGAGTGCAGAGAAGGTTCACCAGACTGATTCCTGGGATGTCAGGACTGTCTTATGAAGAAAGACTGGATAGACTTGGTTTATACTCTCTAGAATTTAGGAGATTGAGAGGGGATCTTATAGAAACTTACAAAATTCTTAAGGGGTTGGACAGGCTAGATGCAGGAAGATTGCTCCCGATGTTGGGGAAGTCCAGGACAAGGGGTCACAGCTTAAGGATAAGGGGGAAATCCTTTAAAACCGAGATGAGAAGAACTTTTTTCACACAGAGAGTGGTGAATCTCTGGAACTCTCTGCCACAGAGGGTAGTCGAGGCCAGTTCATTGGCTATATTTAAGAGGGAGTTAGATGTGGCCCTTGTGGCTAAGGGGATCAGAGGGTATGGAGAGAAGGCAGGTACGGGATACTGAGTTGGATGATCAGCCATGATCATATTGAATGGCGGTGCAGGCTCGAAGGGCCGAATGGCCTACTCCTGCACCTAATTTCTATGTTTCTATGTTTCTATGTTACCCCTAAACTTCTGTCCCTTAATTCTCAAGTCATGTCCCCTTGTTTGAATCTTCCCTACTCTCAGTGGGAAAAGCTTATCCACGTCAACTCTGTCTATCCCTCTCATCATTTTAAAGACATCTATCAAGTTCCCCCCTAACCTGGCGATTTCCATTTTTGAAAGATTGCTATGGAAAATTATCACGTGAATTTTCTCTACCTGTGGCAAAGTCCAGCTGCAATATTTAAAGTCATTTTCCAGATATTCCTGCTGGTGTTGTTGCCACTGACGAAATAAGTACCTTCTCTCAATCCATTGATAAATATCATGAACCAACAAGTATATTAGTTCAACAATGCAAAATAGTGCAAACACGATTTTCCATATTGCCTGTGAAATGAAAAGAACACCTCATCAGGTTTAATTACAAATGTTCAAAACATAAAATGTTACAATAAAATATAACTTCTTATCAGAGTTCTACTTCCTATTAAACATTTAAAATGGTATTCCTTTAATTCATATTTTGAGATGAAAGAAAGAGTAGAGGAAATTTCTTTAACCAGAAGACCTCAAATTAATTAAAAAAACTATTAAGAAGTTATAAAATGTACTTGTGTGGCACCTTATGCTCTTAAATCCAAATGTTCACTCAACCTAACGGTGTATTCTGTGAAAATGATAGACGTGATTCATTTTCCTAGAGTTAAAATAATTTGTGGCCTCCCTAATGTTGTGATGTGTACGTCATTGGAGGCATTCCCTTTGTCCTATCCATCCCTCCACCACCCTCTCTTCAAATTCAAATTAACATTTTTTCTCCTTCCCAGTTCTGATGAAGGGTTTTCGACTTGAACTCTTTCTGCAGGTGCTTTGTGGGTGTTTCCAGTAATTTCTGTTTTTATTTAGACTTCCAGTATCTCAATTGCTTTAATTTTCATCTACTGTGAGATAAACTGCCTTGAATGATCTAGAATGATCTTGTAGTGGCACCTAGTGGTGGGGCTGGGAGGTCAGAACCCTCGTCATTGGCACGGTTGGAACGGTCACATGACCACGGGGGTTAGTTTGCGGGCTTTTTCACTCAACCTGCCTGGTCTCGCTTCAGTGGTGACCCCAACGATCTGAACGTTTTTCGGGTCTCAACATGAACGCCGCCGAAAACCTTGACGCCAACCCCGCCCAGCAGAGCACAGTTTCACTTAAACTGCCCGTTTTCGGGGCGGTACAGCCTCATGTGTGATTTCAGCACATCGAGGCCCAGTTCGAGATCCGCCAGATTGTCGCGGATTCTACCCGGCATTTCTACGTGATTGGTGCGCTCAGCCAGGACACCACCACCCGTTTGCTCCCTTCCTACAGAATCCGCCCGCCATCAATAAATATGAGGGTCTCAAGGTGCTGCTGCTGCGCACCTTCCGGCTCAGCTGCCGCGATCGCGTGACACGGCTCTTACACATGGACGGCCTCGGCGATTGTAAGCCGTCTGTGTTAATGAACGAGATACTGTCGCTCATGGATGGCCACCAGCCTTGCTACCTGTTCGAGTAGGCTTTCCTGGAGCAGATGCCTGACGACATCCACCTGCTCCTCACCTGGTGCGACTTCGCTGACCCCCTGCAGCTTGCCGACTGGGTAGACGAGCTGTGGCTCGCCAAGCAGCAGGACGGTGTTTTCATCAGCCGGGTGTCTGCGCCTCCGCAGCAGCCTCGACAGACCGTTCCACCATCGGCCAACAGCGCCGCACCATGACGCAGCTGAAATGCATCGGCCGATCACCAGTAGAGGCAATTGCGGCCGACCAGAAAAATTGCCTCTACGTCCGGGACTGCAATTCCGGACTCCGATTTCTAGTGAACACTGGGGCTGAGCTCAGAATCTTACCTCCGTCCGGTAAGAGTGGCCCCACCCTGATCGTCGTCAACGGCAGCCCCATCCACACGTATGCTACTCGCACCGTTTCCCTTGTCTTCGACTCTCGGCGTTACTCGTGGCCCTTCATGATCGCGAATGTTTCCCAGCCGCTGCTAGGTACCGATTTATCCCTCCTGGCTGACGTCCGGGGCCAGTGCCTCGTTCCTCTGGAGTCCCTGCAGCATGCGTCACTGCAGCCCGCGGTTTCCTCCGGCCCACATCTCGGATCGGTGTCGGACGCTCCGATTCTGGCCGAGTTTCTGGAGATCCTGAGAGTTTCATTCGGCCGCCCCTAAGCATGGGATCGTCCATCACATCCTTACCAGCGGCCCTCCGCTTCATGCACAGGCACGCAGGTCTCCCGCCCGACAAGCTGCGTTTGGCTAAGGAGGAGTTTCAAAGGATGGAGGACATGGGTATTGTGCGGAGCTCCGCCAACCCATGGGCTTCTCCACTCCATATGGTTCCCAAGTCGTCCGGTGGGTAGAGGCCTTGTGGGGACTACCGCCACCTTAACACCGTCACGACCGCTGACCCAGTCCCGCACATCCAGTACTTCACGGCCCATTTGGACGGAGCTACAATATTCTCCAAGGTTGATCTGGTTCGCAGATACCACCAGATCCCCGTCTACTCCGATAATGTGCCCAAGACTGCCATCATCACACCGTTCAGCCTGTTTGAGTGGCTGAGGATGCCATTTGGTCTTAAGAATGTCGCGCAAGCCTTTCAGCGGCTTATAGACATGGTTAGCCGGGGGTTGGACTTTGTCTTTGTTTACCTGGATGACATTCTGGTCGCCAGCTGCTCCCGCCAGGAGAACTGTGCGCACCTCCGGGTGCTGTTCCAGCGCCTCCTGGACCACGGGCTCGTTATTAATGCCGCCAAGTGCCAGTTCGGTCTCTGCTCCATTTCTTTCCTCGAACACCACGTTACCCCACAAGGCGCTACTCCTCTCCCCGGCAAAGTGGAGGCGATTCGGCAGTTTCCTTGGCCGTACACCATTAAAGGTTTCCAGGAGTTCGAGAGGATGATTAGCTTTTATCATCGTTTTGTGCCAACGGCGGCCCAGGTCATGCGGCCTTTGTTCCAGTGCCTGGCCAGCAAGCAGCGGGACCTGGTGAGGGACGCCAAGACCACGGCCACCATTGATGGTGCCAAGGAGGCGCTGGCCAACACCACAATCCAAGGTCGCGGCACTGCCTTAGCAGCTGCAGCTCGCCTGCAGTCCATTGGATTTTTCTTTTTTTGTTTGTTCTTTTGTCCTGTTTTAGTTAATTTTTGGCTTTATTATGTTGTGTATGTGTGTGGGTGGGGGGGGGAGAAACGTGTTTTTGGTCTCTTCCTTCGGGGGGGATGCGACTTCTCTTGTCGTATCCCCCATCTCAGTCTGCGCCGAGGCCTAATAGCGGAGCTGGCGGCCTCGGAGCTGGGGCAGCGTTCCAGCGGCAGCGGCGACCCGACCTCGGAGCTGTGGCATTCCGGCGGCAGCGGCAGCGGCAACCCGACCTCGGAGCCGTGTCGTTCTGGCGGCAGCGGCAGCCGCAGCGGAGACCCGACCTCGGAGCTGTGGCGTTCCGGCGGCAGCGGCGACCCGACCTCGGAGCTGTGGCGTTGCAGCGGCAGCGACGACCTGACCCGACCTCGGAGCTGTGGCATTCCAGCGGCAGCGGCGACCCGACATCGGACCTGTGGCGTTCCGGCGGCAGCGGCGACCCGACCTCGGAGCTGTGGCGTTCCAGCGGCAGCGGCAGCGGCGACCCGACCTCGGAGCTGTGGTGTTCCGGCGGCAGCGGTGGCCCGATCTCGGAGGATTGGCCACGGGCCCGGTGGACGACATCGTTGGGAGCTCGCAGGTCACAGGTTGGTGACCTGTTTTCCGGAGCTCCCGCAACAACAGCTTCGTCCGCTGGACTGGAGGGCGGCAGCTTCGGCAGCTTCGACCACCCTGGGCCGTGGAGTTTGAACCGGCCCGTTCGTGGCGTTTGGATTCAGCCGCGGGACTGACTTACTTACCATCACCCGGTGGGGTCACAACATCCGAAGCCTGGATCGCCTCGGCGCAGAGGGAGAACTAGGAGGGAGGAGACAAGGACTTTAAGATTTTTGCCTTCCATCACAGTGAGGAGGTGCCTGGTGAACTCACTGTGGTGGATGTTAAATTTGTGTTTATTGTGTGTTTTTGTCATTTTTATTATATGTATGACGGCAAGGCAACAAAATTTCGTTCAGACCGAAAGGTTTGAATGACAATAAACACTACTTTGACTTTGACTTTGAATGCTCGTACACCCGTGGGCTGCTGCCCCAACCGCCCTCACTGTTGACGCTTCGGATACTGCCGTCTGGAAGATCCTCGAGCAGTTTATCGACGGTCGCTGGCAGCTGCTTGCCTTTTTCAGCCGGCATCTGCGCCCCCTGAGCGGAACTACAGTGCGTTCGACCTTGAGCTCCTGGCTCTTTATTTGGCAGTCCGCCACTTCCGGTATTTCCTGGAGGGCAGGCCCTTCACAGCGTTTACTGATCACAAGCCCCTCACTTTTGCATTCACAAAGGTGTCCGACTCCTGGTCTGCTCACCAACAGCGGCACCTGGGTTCGTCTCCGAGTTTACCACCAATATCCAGCGCATGGCGGGCAAACTTAACCAGGTCACTGACGCTTTACCTCGTCCTGCGGTCCGTGGCCCCGACCATTGATTATTCTGGGTTGGCTGCTGCGCAACGATATGGGGACGAGATGATTGCCTATCGTAATGCTGTTTTGGGGTTGGTGTTGGAAGATGTCCTGCTCGGACCCTCGGGTGTGATGGTCCTGTGTGATGTCTCCACCGGGCAGCCGTGGCTCATCGTCCCTGCGGGTTGGCAGTGGCGTGTGTTCGACTCCATTCACGGGCTGGCCCACCCTTCCATTCAGGCGACTACTGCGTTGGTGGCGGCCAAGTTCATCTGGCATGGCCTCCACAAGCAGGTTGGGGCCTGGGCCAGGGCCTGCATTCCCTGCTAGACGTCCAAGATCCAGCGATATGTACGTGCGCAACTCCAGAATTTTGTTGTCCCTCAACACCAATTCGAGCACATTAATGTCGACCTGGTGGGTCCTCTGCTGACGTTCCGAGGTGCCACCCATCTGCTCACGATTGTGGACCATTTCACGAGGTGGCCCGAGGCCATTCTGCTGCCTGACACCTCCTCCACGACTTGTGCTCGGGCCCTCGCGGCCCACTGGATAGCACGTTTTGATGTTTCCTCTGACATCTCTATGGACCATGGTGCTCTGTTCACCTCTGCCCTGTGGCCGGCCATGGTTCAGCTGTACGGTGCTCAGCTGCATTATGTGACTGCGTACCATCCTCAGGCCAACAGGTTGGTTGAGCGGTTTCACCGGCATCTAAAGTCCGCGTTGAAAGCGCGGCTCACAGGCCCGGGTTGGGTGGAGGAGTTGCCATGGGTGTTGCTGGGTATCTGCACAGCCCAAGGCGGATTTGGACACGTCTTCTGCGGAACTGGTTTACGGCTCCCCGCTGAAGGTGTCTGGTGATTTCCTTCCTGCGGCTCGGGGGATGCAGGAGTCCCACTTTGTCTGTGCTGGCGCACCTTCGCGAGAAAGTGGGTCACTAGCTCCTGTTGCTCCTTCTTACGTGCCTGCGCTCAAGGAGTGCCTTTTTGTTTTCATCCGCAGGGACTCGCACTGGACTCCACTGCAGCGGCCCTATGAGGGTCCTTTCAGGTGTTGCGGCCCGGCAGTCGCGACTTTTGCTTTGGATGTCGGTGGCCGGGAGATCATTTTGGTGGCCAGCCTCAAGCCCACCCATCTGGATGTCGACAGCCCATTGTAGGGGCCCAACTCCAGGAAGTAGAGATCAGTCCGCTGGCCATCCCGCTTTCGGCGGTTGCACCTGTTGTGCCTGTTCCGCCTGTTGTAACTGCTCCGCCTGTTATGCCGGTTTCCCCTGTCTCCACTCGGTCCTGGCCGCCTGATTCGGACTCCCGCTCGTTTCCTTTCCTCTGGTTCTGGGGGGGGGGGGGGGGGGTCCTGTAGTGGCACATAGTAAAGGAATAAAGGAATCTAATCTAATCTAATCTAGTGGTGAGGCTGGGAAGTAAGAACCCTCATCATTGGTTGGCACGGTCATGTGACCGCGGGGGTTCATTCGCGGGCTTTTAGCCAGTTATCAGCGCTCCCCCCCCCCCCCCAGCGACAGGAGCTGTGTTTGTAAGCTCAGCTAGGCACGCGGTTTTTACGAGTTTTGTTTTTGTTTTCTGTGAATAAAAACTATTTCACTCAACCTGCCTCGCTTCAATCTAGCTAGTTCAAGATGATAATGGTCCTCACACAGACTTATAGCTGGACCTGTAGTCTCTAAAGTTTAAAAATCTGTATCAGCATTAACCAGGAAAACCTTGGTTCAGGAAGGCTTATCTCGGATGGCAGTTCCTTCAATATACTCTCGGTGGGTAGGATTTCCAGACACCAGCTCCTTTAATTTCTGTTTCTCAGGTCTCTGAGCATAGCACAGCTAGTGACACATGAAATTTAGATCTAATTCATGAAGAACACCCAGCAAGATCATCACAGATGTACTTATGGCAGTGCAGCTCACACAAAATCTCTGTAGTTAGTGTTCACAATCGATAGTCGGATAGTCTAGATTGTTTTGCAAAATGTATGGCTGATCCTTTAGAATGTACTGCTGCTTGCAATACAGAGTTCTAAAAACATACTTTGTTGTGACTGGCCAACAAATCAAAGAAACGTGACACGCTGGCTCTTGAAACAAGGACTGACATAATTCAACGAGGGTCACGCATGCAAAAAGATCACTTGTGCAAGACACATTTTGTAATGGGAAATAACTAACCTAAATATGTAAAATATCAAGCTTCAAATCAGGGTAATATGAGGTAAAACAATTTTGGGGCTCTTTCCTCTGGATGAAGAATTTAGAACAAACTTTAATTTTAAAACTAGTTTTTTGGGAATAGAATCAAGAAGCATTTCTTCACATTAAGGGTGATGGAAAATCAGAGCTTTCTCAATCAATAAGGAGGCAGATGCTGAGTCATCCAAAAACATTTTAAATAATTAAATTCTCTTAGCTATCAAAATTCAAAGAAATTGTAGAAATGTTGGTCATACTTTTCCAAAACCAGCTACAATCAGGAACAGTAACTTTGGTTTGGAAATTTATGACCATCACTGTATTCTTTAAAAATATAAAGAAGGAGAAAGAAGGGAACTATAGATCTATCTGTTCAAGATCAGTCATGAAAGAATCACTGGGATCTGTCATCAAGCAAGGAGCAAATGGGTACGTGGGTAACTACGAACTAATCAAAGAATCAAATTTAGATTTGTGCAAGTAGATCATGTCTGACCAATCAATTCACAATTTTAAAGAAATCTTCAACATGGAAAATAGAGATGTTATTTATACAAACTTCCAGAAGATTTGAAAATAGTTACAATACATAAAATTAGATGTAGCGTTAAGAAATGATTTAGTAATTGGTTAAAGAGTAAATGTGTGCACATACATATCTGTGTGTCTACAATTAATTGCAACAGATTATGCACCTCAACTATTTTGGATCTAAGAAGTTAAATCAGAATATTTTTTAATGTTGGGAGATAAGATGATAGAGAGGAGCTGGTTCTTGGTTTCTTGGTCCTCCAAAATATTCCAAATGGAATTTAAACTGGTCCATTTGATATATCACTAAAAGGCAGGTTTTAAATCTTATTCATATGG
Organism: Amblyraja radiata; assembly: GCF_010909765.2. Lineage (NCBI taxonomy): Eukaryota > Metazoa > Chordata > Chondrichthyes > Rajiformes > Rajidae > Amblyraja > Amblyraja radiata. The sequence goes on from NC_045960.1 coordinate 90,978,857, forward strand.
AACTTGATCAGATCCTATATCATGTCCAATGGGGCATTATCGAAAACATGTACTGACCTTGAAATGGATTTGGTGCATTGCATACACACCAAACTAAAACTCACAATAAAATAATTAATTTATGAAGATGTTGCATGAACTTGGGTTTTATTCCCCAGAATTCAGACAATTCATGATAATTTAATCAAAACGTTGAAAACGATACATGGACTTGACATGGACTGTTTAAATGCTTTAAGGTTTTAAAATGTTAATCATATTAGCATACCAAATGTTATTGTTACTTGCCTGTCTAAAATTAGTCAATCTGGATTTGTCCCTGGAGAACAAATGCAATAAAGTACTCCAGGTCACAAGGAATACAGTATTTGCCAGAATAAGAGTCAACGCTTGTATACTATAAAATATAAATGTGAAATATTTCAACATTGAGCTGTCCTTGCTTATTTTTTTAATGCAAAACAATATCACATTTTTACAAGTTATAGGAGAAAAATAAGGCCATTCGGTCCAATGAGTCTACTCCGCCATTCAATTATGGCTGATCTCTGCCTCCTAATCCCATTTCCTTGCCTTCTCCCAGAACCCTTGACATCCGTTCTAATCAAGAATTTGTCTATCTCTGTCTTAAAAATATCAACTGACTTGGCCCTCTTGGCAATGAGTTCCACAGATTAACCACCATCTGACTAAAGAAGTTCCTCCTCGCCTTTCTAAAAGAGCACCCTTTAATTCTGAGGCTATGACCTTTGGTCATTGACTCTCCCACCAGTGGAAACATCCTTTCCACATCCATTCTATCTATGCCTTTCATTATTCTGCAAGTTTCAATTAGGTCCCCCCTCAACCATTTAAACTTCAGCGAGTAGTCAAACGCTAATCATATGCTAACCCACTCATTCCTGGAATCATTCTTGTAAACCTCTTCTGGATCCTCTCTTGAGCCAGCACATCCTTCCTCAGATATGGGCCCACATTTGCTCACAGTATCCTGGAGGACTGAGGGACAAATGCAGACAAATGGGAATAGCCCAGAATGCCAACCTCATCAGCAAGGTGGACTGAAGAGTCTTCAAAGGAGAAAGTCTTCAAAGGAGAGAGACGCCATGCTGCATAGCTCTATGACTATATAAACTACTGTATATTCATGAGGTCTCAAGATAATTACTTTTCCGGTTAAATTACTGTTTATAATTATTCTAAATATAGGAAAAGACCACTTACATCCAAGAATGATTGTTTCAGAGCTCCACATAAAACTTTTGTGGAAAATTGTACTAAAAAAAGTGGTGGGTCATTCTATTCAAAAACATAGTTACAAATTTCTCTCATAAAAATCATTGGCACTTTGTGATACACACTGTGAGGCATCAATATTCAGCTGACAAAATGATTTCTGGCCCTTTCCACAAATAAGAAAGACAATCCAGTGTTACAGATTCAGAAAAATGCTCCCAATGCTCCTCAAATTCAGGCATATTATTCATCATCAGTTTTAATTGCCTTGCCAATGCCATGCATGCCTTCAGTCATCTGGCTCCTAGGCTTTGGAATTAATCCCCTAAACCTCTCCATGTCTCTCACTCTCTCTCCTTTGAAGAAGCTTGCAAGGGAAGAAGGGAAAAACCACAATTGGGACTGTGAAAAGAGAGATCGCAATGAGAAAGAAATAGAAGAGAAGCAAGGGAGAAAGTGAGAGGGGAAGGATATTTAATTAGGAAGAGGGACTACTGAATGGGGCAATGTAAGAGGCTGCTATTCGGAAGAGGTTAGGAGGGAAAATTGCAATGGGTTAAAAGGCTATGACCCAAGGTAATAAAGACAAGTTGTTATAAGGTAGGGGGAGGTTGGGTGTGTGGAGAGGAAGAATGAATTCTATCTCAGCCAGGAATGAGCAAAGCAGTGAGTGGGTTGGAAGTGAGGCCGTGACTGTTTGCAGGTTAATTGAGGGGGTGGGGGATATTCAGTGAGAAGAAAAGGCACCGCATTAGGAGCACGGAGAGAGACAGCAATCTGGAGCAAGAAACTGGGACATAATAATGCTGTGCTGAATATAAAGAAGCTAACAATCCAAAGGATGGGGATAAAAGATGTGATTGGGAGGCTGGAAGAAAAGCAATGATTGGGGGGGGAGAGTTCATAAGGAAGGTAGTAGACAGTCCTCATTTGGAATGATGGTGAAAGGGAGCCACAACAAGGAGACAGGAGAAAGATTAGTAAATGACGTTTGGATAACCCATAGATTTCCTTTCTGTATGGCTAGTTCAGCAGGCCAACCGAATGTTTTAAAATTTTGTTTGCTCCAACGAAACAACTTTTCAACTCACTTTGTGCAACCAACCATACTGGGCAGTTGGTAGTAAGGGCAAAATCTGAATAAAGTTTTCTTTAATCCTTGGATACAATTTCATGCTCTTACAAGAATAAATAAATATTTATTTTTCTGTGACAGTGGATTATAGGAAAACATTAATATACTGTATAAATTGGTTTAGTGTAAAACTCAACAAAATTGCCAAAACATTAAATTAAAAAACTTACTATCCATAAATGTTCCATTTGATCTCCACAAATTTCTTAATGACAGGATGTCTCACTAAATTGGTCAAATTGAACCAAACAATGAACTGCATCTGGTTGAATCAAAAAAAGCTTACTTCAATATGTGAAACAACTATAAAGCATTAATTTCAAAGTTCACATTAACAATCATGATTCTATTCACCACAAAGACTGTGATTGCCATTATGATACTTTGAAATTCCTTATGATTGTGATTCCAGTGGATGCATTTTTTGAGTTGGAACTGCATTAGAAGTAGATAGAATTGGAAGTGCATTGGAAGTAAATTGTTGGAGTCTCGAACCAAAATGTCACCTATTCCTTTTCTCCACAGATGCTGCCTGACCTGCTGAGTTACTCCAGCATTTTTTGTCTATCTTCGGAGTAAACCAGCATCTGCAATTCCTTCGTGCACATGTCTTGGAAGTATGGCAGATAAAGCCAGGGACTAGAGGGGAAACTGGCCAGAAAGAAAAAAGTTGGCAGATATACAGGGAAGTAGATGTGTACTTGGGGAAGTCCAGGACAAGGGGTCACAGCTTAAGGATAAGGGGGAAATCCTTTAAAACCGAGATGAGAAGAACTTTTTTCACACAGAGAGTGGTGAATCTCTGGAACTCTCTGCCACAGAGGGTAGTCGAGGCCAGTTCATTGGCTATATTTAAGAGGGAGTTAGATGTGGCCCTTGTGGCTAAGGGGATCAGAGGGTATGGAGAGAAGGCAGGTACGGGATACTGAGTTGGATGATCAGCCATGATCATATTGAATGGCGGTGCAGGCTCGAAGGGCCGAATGGCCTACTCCTGCACCTAATTTCTATGTTTCTATGTTTCTATGTTTCTACATTATTGATGTACAGGGACCCATTCTCCTATTTCTGACACTGATTATTGTGTGGTTGTTAATGAGTCTCCACACTGATTGTACTGCTCTTGCTCATAAGTCTCTTCGCAATCACTGTTGTGTTTCTTCTTCTTGTTTTCTGTCATTGTCTTGGTTTTATTCCTCTTGTTCATGTATTCTGTCCCAATTAAATAATCTCTCTTGTACAGTATAAATCCTGTCTAGCAAGTATTGAAATGTAGTCCTTCCAATGTTTTCATTGTGCATCTGGGTGGCAATGAATCGAAATGTTTTCTCTTTAGCGAGTACCCTTTTATGCCACTTACATCAATGTGGAACTGAGCACGATCTAAATTCACAGAGAGTGATGTTCAGAAGGATCGTATTGGTCCCCTTTCTCAAAGATGCTCACAATGACTTGGTTTAAAATTGCCTAGTATGTTCTTACTGTTAAATGAAACATACAAGAAAAATGGCCCTACACTAAAGATCTGCAAAGTAATTTACTTATACTATCCGACACAAACAAATTAAAGGCCATTAACTGACTGGAGAATGTGTACTATTCTCAGTTTCTCAGGAGCCAACCTTCAATGAGGCAGACATAAATGATAAAGTTTACCATCATTATTAATGATCCCCATTCTCCTTATATCACCTATATTCTCTCTACAAAATCCACTGACAGGATAAATGAACCGATATCATAAACTGCCAGATCAGTATCCCCAGATTTGAGATGCTAATTATATTCAACTGGCTCTGATGGTCTGGTCATATTGATCTCAAGCCAAAAGAAGGTAGTTATACAGTTCCTTCTTCTGAAAGACAAATCAGAAGAACTACTTATTCAAAGGATGGGATTGCCATCAAGAACATACAGCTCAGGCATAACAGTGATTCTCTCTGTTGTGATATACAAATGTCTCATGTCCTTTTGGCTTCCGGAAGTGGCGGCGCTGTTAACAGCTGCGGCTCGCCTGCAGTCCGTCTGTTTTTACTTTTTTCTGTTGTTTTTTTTTGTCTTGTTTTGGTTATGTTTTAGTTTGTTGGGTTGTGTTAGAGGGGGGGGTGAAACATGTTCTCTGTCTCTTCCTTCGGGGGAATGCGACTTTTTCGTGTCGTATCCCCCTTCTCTGCCTCCGTCTGCGCTGAGGCCTAATGGCGGAGCTGGCGGCCTCCAGCCTGCGACCGACGCCGAGGCTCCGGAGGCAGAGCCAGCCAGGACTCACCAACGAGAGGCTGGCCGTCTTCGGGGCTGAGGCAGCAGTGGCCCGACTTGCTGGTGCGGCGTTCTGGCTTTCGGCGGCGGCCTGGAGCTGATGCAGCGGGGCTCGGAGCTGAGACTGCGGGACCCGGAGCTGGGGCAGCGGCCCCCGGAGCGGAGACTGCGGGACCCGGAGCGGAGACTGCGGGACCCGGAGCGGAGACTGCGGGACCCGGAGCGGAGACTGCGGGACCTGGAGCTGGGGCAGCGGCTCGGAGCTGAGACTGTATCTCTTTCCAAAGATTCTGCCAGACCTGCTAACTTTTTCCAGTATTTTCTGTTTTAATTTCAGATTTCCAGCTGGAATTAGGTTAAATTTTGACTGCTTAGTTTGTCAAAACCCTATCCAGGTAACTGAAAATATATCAACGTGTGTTAATGAAACAAGAGACAGTTAGATCATTTTGTAACAATATCTATTGACAGTCTTGATCAAATGTTACTTACAGGCTTCTTTGAATGTTCACTTCTTATATCTGTTTGAAGTGGAAAAATGTTAAGATTGCATAACTTTATTAGTTTCCTCTTATCAAAGTAAGTCACTTTTCTGTACACCTACTCTCACTGTTCACATTTTACAGATTCATAACATTAAAGACCAAAGCTAATAAAATCAAATCTAGAACACATTTCCATGCATCCCTTGTCAGTGATATCAAAATGGTACATTTTAACACTGATATACATGTTACTATAATGTTCTGTGCTCACAAGGGATGGAACCATGGACTTCCCATGGATAACATAAAAGTGCTGATATGAAACATATATGAACTCTGGATTGTGGCTCTGGCTTCAAACTTACTCATGTTCCCAATCCCAGTTCCAGCTGCACATGGATTATTAATATTTTACTACTTACTAACACAAGACTTCAACTACAAGAAATCTCGTAGCCATCAGGATTCACCGGACAGGAGAGCAATCTAGAAAACACTATATGTTCCAATGTTCCCAGCAGCATATGCCAACTTTGTAAATACACTGACCCATGGATAATAAATCAACGAATAGCAAGGACTTAATTTTTGTGATAACGTGGATAAAATCAGACGAAATCAGTCGGCAGCTGCTTCTATAATGCTTTACTCTAGTTTGAACCACTACTTCACCACAAAGTAATTTTGTCATGTTTGATTTTTCTATATTAGGGATAAACTAAACTTGACAAAGTTGCATTCTTAAACATCCAGTGGTATTTTATTTTGAGTTTCTGAACCCCTTTGTCTACAGAAATTAAGGCTGCTCAGATTACTATTTTTTCAAAAAAAGGTGATTAATCACACATACCTTCAAGGAGCGGCAGGTGACGGAGTGAGATCCGGGATTGGCTGAGGAGGTAATCTCTTGGGGAGATTTTAAGTGTCTTTTCAGGAGCAGGTGATTTAAAAACCGGTCGGGGCCAGTCTGCAATACAAACCTTCAAGGTCGGCAGAGGAGCGGCAGGTGAAGGAATAAGTGCGGGGATTGGCTGAAGAATTTAATTAACAAATTGGTAAATTAGCTAATTAGTGAATTAGTCCATTTATCAGCTAATATAATCCAGAGGATTGGGAAACTTTCATAGGACAACAGAAGGAAACAAAACGGGCTGAAAAGATGAAGTATGAGGTGAAGCTGGCCAGGAATATAAAGAAGGACTAAAAGCTTTTTTAGATATGTTAAGGGAAAAAGAGTAGCAAAGTCAAATGTGGGTCCCTTGAAGGCAGACACGGGTGAAATTATTATGGGTAACAAGGAGATGGCAGAGAGTTGAATAGGTACTTTGGATCTGTCTTCACTAAGGAAGACACAAACAATCTCCCATATGTACTGGAGGACAGAGGATCTAAGTGGGGGAAAGAAATTTTCATTAGGCGAGAGATAGTATTGGGTAGGCTAATGGGACTGAAGGATGATAAATCCCCTGGGCCGGTTGGTCTGCATCCCAGGGTCCTCAGGGAGGTGGCTCGAGAAATAGTGGATGCATTGGTCTCCTAATTTGAGGAAGGACATCCTTGCTATTGAGAGAGTGCAGCGTAGGTTCACAAGGTTAATTCCCAGGATGGCTGGACTGTCATATGAGGAAAGATTGGAAAGACATTGAAGGACATTATTGCCATAGAGGGAGTGCAGAGAAGGTTCACCAGACTGATTCCTGGGATGTCAGGACTGTCTTATGAAGAAAGACTGGATAGACTTGGTTTATACTCTCTAGAATTTAGGAGATTGAGAGGGGATCTTATAGAAACTTACAAAATTCTTAAGGGGTTGGACAGGCTAGATGCAGGAAGATTCCTCCGATGTTGGGGAAGTCCAGGACAAGGGGTCACAGCTTAAGGATAAGGGGGAAATCCTTTAAAACCGAGATGAGAAGAACTTTTTTCACACAGAGAGTGGTGAATCTCTGGAACTCCCTGCCACAGAGGGTAGTCGAGGCCAGTTCATTGGCTATATTTAAGAGGGAGTTAGATGTGGCCCTTGTGGCTAAGGGGATCAGAGGGTATGGAGAGAAGGCAGGTACGGGATACTGAGTTGGATGATCAGCCATGATCATATTGAATGGCGTTGCAGGCTCGAAGGGCCGAATGGCCTACTCCTGCACCTAATTTCTATGTTTCTATGTTTCTATGTAAGACTGGGCTTGCATTCACTTGAATTTGGAAGGATGAGAGGGATGAAAAACTTTTTCTCATAAGAGAGTTGTGAATTTGTGAAATTCTCTCCCACAGAAGGCAGTGGAGGCCAATTCACTGGATTAATTTAAAAAAGAGTTAGATAGAGCTCTTGGGGATAGCGGAATCAATGGGGTATGGGGGGGAAGACAGGCATGGGTTACTGATCGTGGGTGATCAGCCATGCTCACAATGAATGGCGGTGCTGGTTGGAAGGGCTGAATGGCCGCTTCCTGCACCTATTTTCTATGTTTCTACGATTAATCAATGAAAGTGATTAAATTTCTAAAGTCTCCCTTCTCTAAAGCTAGTAAAGGATGGTATGAGAAATCCTTGTTTTGTAAATAAATGTTTGGTAGCTTTTCAGCCAGTTTATCCAGTAAAGCTTGGCAAAAGTAAACATAGTCAATCAGTTAAATGCGTTCAGAGCATTTCAAAGAGCAAAATGTTGAATAACTAGATTGATTTTCAAGGCAAGAAGTCGGATGTTTTGCACAACTTTCTTGTGAATGAAACGGATAGGAATTTAGTGAAGTCCAAGCATTCTGAAACAACTTTCAAATATCAGTCATCCCCGTTGTCATACAAATATCATCTGGAACACAAACATGCCTTTGAATTTGATCCAATGTTTTCAAAAAAGTCAGTTGGCATTCCGTCCTGCACAAATCAAGGAACAATTATTTTGCATTTTAAGAAGAAATCAATAGAAACACCTAAAGACAGACACAAAAAAAGCTAGAGTAACTTAGCGGGACAGACAGCATCTCTGGAGAAAAGGAATAAGTGATGTTTCGGGTCAAGACCCTTCTTCAGTCCCAGTTACTCCAGCTTTTTGTGTCTATTTTGGGTTTAAACCAGCGTCTGCAGTTCCTTCCGAAACACCCGAGTTTGTTATTGCACGTTTGACAACTTTGGAAAGTATTCCGTTTGCAACTTTGGCCAAATGAGTCGACATCGAAAATGACTGAAAAGCACAAGGTCTGAAAGTCCCAAGTACAAGAGACTGAATTTGTGATATGGTCATGAAGTTTGGAACACTATTCCAGGAAGAAATGAAGCAGGTACTGACAAAAATACTGTAATCTGCGAACTGCTTCACACTCACTTCAGATGAGTGGACCTCAAAGAGAAATTGATGTTACAAATGTCTTATTTTACATCACACTGACAAGCGTTTTGGCTCTGGGATGATACGAATCAATGGTTCAATGCCTGCTGAAAGAGCATAAAAACTGATCATTGATAAACTTGAAACTTTTGACATTGATTTGAAGAAACATGTAGTCAGGATGACCACTGATGAAGCCAATGTCATGAAGAAGCTCAATCAAAAATCAGATATTTTCCAGCAATTATGTAAGTTACATGGCATTCACTTAGCTGTAGTTGATGAGTTGTACAAATGGCCGCGTAACTCGTCTGCCAATGGTGATGAAGATGAGAATGAAGAGGACGACGCCTGTGAAGAAAATAAAATTGAGGAGTCCGATGATGCGGACGAGGGCGATGATGACTCCATCGGTGAGGGAACAATGTGTGGATGCCGATGTTCAACTTGCAGGTAACATTGCTGAATTGATTTGAAATATCTGAAAAATTGTTGTTTTTCTGCAAATCACCTGTGAGAAATGATTTACTTCAAAATCTAGTCAAACATGAAAAATGAATTGAGCTGGTATTGCAAAACACGTTGGAATTTAATGATGGTTATGCTAAGGTGGTTTTTAGAACTGTAAGATGTCATACTTAGTGAATTTATTTTCCTTTCTGGATTTGAATTGCAGCTGGCATCCGAATTAGGTGAAAGTTTGGATTTGATAGAAATGAGTGTCCTTGACCTTGGACGACGTGATTGCAATTCAGGCAAAGCTGACAAAATATTTGATTTCATGCTGACCAATCTGGAGCAGCAATCTGGTGATATTGGCAGAAAACTGTAAGAAGCTGTTTATGCCAGGATTATGCAAAGAAGAAACCCTGGACTTTTCAAGTACTTGGATGATCCAATGGATTATGAGTCTGCCTGGAATTCCCAACATATTCCCACCAACGTCTTGCCTAAATTGCGAGAGATATTTACATGTGGCTGTTCTCAACAAAAACGATGAATTATTTGATGACAATGGTGGAGAAAGCTAATGGAATGTTGACCTTCATAACAAGAGGATTTCAGTATGGGAGTAAAGAGGTTCTTCTGCAGTTGTATAGGGCTCTGGTAAGACCACATCTGGATTATTGTGTACAGTTTTGGTCTCCTAATTTGAGGAAGGACATCCTTGTGATTGAGGCAGTGCAGCGTAGGTTCACGAGATTGATCCCTGGGATGGCGGGACTGGTAGGGGAGGCCATTTAAGACTGAGGTGAGAAAAAACTTTTTTGACCCAGAGAGTTGTGAATTTGTGGAATTCCCTGCCACAGAGGGCAGTGGAATCACTGGATGGATTTAATGTAGAGTTAAATTCAAGAAACACATCTCTCACAATTTAGGCAAGACGTTGGTGGGAATATGGTGGGATACACAGTTCAAGATGGCTGCGCCGTTGTGTTTGGCTGCCCGTCGTCTCCCGCCTGGACAAAGCCCCAATCAAGGTAATCTCTACCGTTCGTATGGCCTGCAGTCAAAGCTGGCCTACGAACGGCAAACACTACTGCAAGGCCCCGGACTGAGTCCCGGACGAAGCCTCGGACCGAGCCCCGGACGAAGCCCCGGACAGAGCCGAGCCTCTGTCATCGAGGTCTTCATCCGAGGCCCCGGACAAGACCCCGAACTGGGCCTCGGACTGAGCCCCGGAATGAGCCCCGGACTGAGCCCCAGACTGGGCCTCCGACTGAGCCCCGGGCTGGGCCTCCGACTGAGCCCCCGACTGAGCCCCGGACTGGGCCCCCGACTGAGCCCTGGACAAGGCTTCCCTTACCGTTCGCTCCTCGCTCGGCTCCCGATGGATGTATGGGCTCGGCCTTGCGGCGGCTGCCGCATGCGCCGTGCCAGGAGGCGGGGTAAACGCGCGGGCGCCCTGGTAAGGTTGAAGAACCTCGCTCGTGCCCGTTTAACATCTGCTTACCTTGCCCAGCGCTGTGACGACGGACCTGGTCGGCACTACCGCACCATCCATCGACAGTCCCTCGAGCCCAGGTATGCTTCTCTCCGGTCGATCTTCTCGGTCCCTGGTCTGTCGGCACGTGGGCTCCCAGCCAGGCCATGTGTGAAGCGCAGGGGCGTGGATTCCCTGAACCTCCGCCCGCTGGCGTGGGAGCCGCTACCGGACCACAATTCACCTGCAGTCCCTGCAAAAGTGGCCCTGATCAACGCGAGATCAGTGCTGAACAAAACCTTCATCCTCAATGACTTCTTCACCGCACGAGGATTGGACTTCCTACTGATCCTGACAGGTAGTAGGTAGGGGGCGCTGCAGTGGCAGCAGCCTGTCAGCAGCGCATTAGTTTTTTCAACTTTTTTTATTTTTTTAGTATGTTTTAAAGTATGTTTTTGATGTTTCTCGGTGTGTTTTGTGTGGGGGGTGGTGTGGGGGGGTAAGGGGGAAACCGTTTCGGCCGCCTCCTCCACGGAGAGGCGACTTTTTCCAGGTCGCCTCCACCGTGGCCTAACAGCAAGGATCGGCGCGGCCTTTCCCGGGACGCGCCCGGGGCTTCAGCGGCGGGTGCAGTGTGGACTCTCGGCGTGGAGCGGGTGAGCCCTCGCTGGGGCTCGCTGGAGGGGAGCGCTCCGTTTCGCTGACCCGGGGCAGCCGGCAGCCTGAAGCCGCGGTCTGCACAGCTCCAGCTGGCGCGGCGTCTACAACCCGGGATTCCTCGTGGGGGACCCGGGGGAAGAAGAAGCCATCACTGCCGGCCCGCGGCCAACTTCTATCGCGGGTCCGGCATGGACTTACCATCACCCCTGGAGGGGAGCTTCAATCGCCGGCCCTACGGTCTGCGGTGCTTCTGGCTGCGGCGCGGCGGGAACCTTAAATCTTCGACCGCCGGCCTGCGGCCTACACCAACCTGATCGGTCTCCGGTGGGGAAGAGCCGATCCTGGACTTACCTTGCCTTTGACTTTGTCCCTTACCATCTGGACGCCCGCAGCAACGGCTGCGGAGGGTGGAGGTCCCGACCACGGGGGAAAATGGAGGAGGCCTGGCCAAGTTCTGTGCCTTCCACCACAGTGATGAATGCTGTGGTGGATGTTTATGTTATATTTTTATTGTGGTTGTATGTTCTTTATTATTGTATCGCTGCTGACAACCCAAAATTCCACCGACCCTGGTTGTGTGGCAATAAATTCTATCAATCAATCAATCAATCACAGAAACCTGGCTAAATCCTGTTGAGCTTGATCCACTCGTGGAACTCTGTCCTGATACCTATAACTTTTTCAGCTCGCCTAGGATCTCAGGTCGTGGTGGGGGCCTAGCCACTGTGTTAAAGAAGCATTTCAACTGCCGCCTTCTGAACGCTGATCACGTCTCCAGTTTTTTTTTTTTTTTTTTTTTTTTCTTCTTTATTTTTATTTTAAAAAGAGAGGGTAGAAAGTTACAAATAAAAAAGAAAGCAAAAAAAAACACAACAGAAAAACAAGGGAGGTGGAATGGGTTACCTGTAATACATCAATGGAGATGGTTCGTAGGTTATAAAGTATAGCTTTTCATCTATTCCTGAGTTCAAGTTTCAGCTGGGTCCTCGTGCTGTGCCAATCTATCCCTTCAGATAGTTAATGAATGGAGCCCAAATTTTATGGAAAAGATCTTGTTTGTCCATTAAGACAAGTCTAATTCTTTCTAAGTATAGGGCCTCCGACATTTCCGTCATCCACATTTTAATTGTGGGGGTTGGAGGGCCTTTCCAAAATTTTAATATTAAATTTTTTCTGGTTATTATACTGTAATTGAGGAAGTTTCTTTGGTTTGTTGTGAGTGTTAAGCTTTGTTCAGATATTCCAAGTATTATTAATTTTGTGTCTGGGTCCAGTTTTGTATTAATAACTTCTGAAGTTATTTCAAAAATATCAGTCCAGAAATGTTTAAGTTTTATACAGTTTGCAAACGTATGTGTTAAATTAGCCTCTAAATGTAGACATTTATCACAAATAGGAGAAATTTGTGGGAAGATTCTATTTAGTTTTATTTTAGAGAAGTGTAGTCTATGTAAGACCTTGAATTGTATTAAGGTATGTCTGGCATTTAATGAACATTGATGTATTTGTTGTAAACTTTCGTCCCACATATCTTTCGTGATAGGATGACCTATTTCATTTTCCCATTTGTATCTATATGGTTCGGTCGGTGGTACCTCGTTATTTAGTAGGGTGTTATAAATATAAGCTATTAGTTTTTCAGTATTAGGATGCTTGTTCAGACATTCATCAAGAATTTCTGATTCCCTATTCCTGTAAACTTGTGTATTAGATTTAACATAATCTCTAATTTGTAGATATCTGAAGAAATTATTTGAGTGCAGTCCATAATTCTGTTGTAACTCTTGAAATGAAAGAAAAGTACCTTTCCCATAAAGATGTCCTATATTTTTGATTCCATAATTTTTCCATTGTGTGAAACCTTTGTCCATAAAGGATGATTTGAATAAAGGATTATTTACAATGGGAAGGCAGAGTGGTATATTATTCAATTTTAAATCATTTTTTATTTGTTTCCAAATTCGTATTCCACTATGTATTATGGGGTTTTCTTTATAGGTTTTTTTGTGCAGTTTTGTGGGGGCAAATATGATCGGTCCAATTTCAAAAGGTAGACAGTCTTCCTTTTCCATCATTAGCCAATCTGGTTGTTGATCCATTTCTTCCAGCCAGAAATTCATGTTTTTAATATGGACTGCCCAAAAATAAAATAAGAAATTTGGCAAAGCCAAACCTCCATTTATCTTTGATTTACATAAATGTTTTTTACTTATTCTATGATTCTTATAATCCCAGACAAAACTTGTAACAATGGAATCGACTTTTTTGAAAAAAGTTTTTGGGATATATATCGGAATTAATTGAAGTAGGTACAGCAGTTGCGGTAAAAAAATCATTTTTATAGCATTAATTCTCCCAAGCATAGAAATGGGGAGTGTTTTCCAGTATTGAATATTCTTATGTAGTTTATTCAGTAAGGGTGGGAAATTTAGTTTAAATAAAGAGGTATATGTCTTAGTTACATAGATTCCTAAGTATTTAAATTTATCTTTAACTATTTTAAAAGGGGATTGTTGTATTGTATGTAAATTGAATTTTGTTATTGGCATGATTTCGCTTTTATTCCAATTGATTCTATATCCCGAAAACTGACCAAATTGAGTTATTAGATTTAATAGGTTTGGAATACTAGTTTCTAATTTTGTAATATATATTAGTATATCATCTGCATATAAGGAGATTTTATTCCTTGTGTCTCTAGTATTGTATCCAAATATTCCTGGATGGTTTCTAACGCTTTCTGCTAGGGGTTCGATTGCAAGAGCAAATAATAGTGGGGATAGTGAGCATCCTTGTCTATAGCCTCTAGAGAGATTAAATTTAGTTGATAACATTTTGTTTGTTAATATTCTAGCTGTTGGATTAGAATATAACAATTTAACCCATGTACAGTACTTCTCTCCTAGTTGAAATTTTTCCATCACCGAAAATAAATATGGCCATTCTACCTGGTCAAATGCTTTTTCAGCATCTAACGAGATAATTGCTAGCTCTGCGTTAACGTCTCCAGTTTTGAACATCAACTAATCATAGTTTGTCTAATCTGTCCGCTTTTAATTGTTCTTGTGTATCGCCCACCAAAAACGAATAAGGACAATTTGGTAATCTTATCGCTAGCTTGTTGCCAAAATTTGACCGGGTCCTGATTCTTGGTGACTTTAACATTCATGTCTGCTTTCCCACAAAGCCTCTTGTGAGTGAATTTATGAACCTGGTTGAGTCCTTCAATCTGTCTCTACTCACCACTGGACCCACGCAGAAGCTTGGCCATACACTAGACCTAGTGCGTTCGTCTGGTCTCCCAATTTGTAATACATAAATTATTGATGCCTGTCTGTCTGATCATAATCCAATTATAGTTGATACATCTCTGCCTTTCTCTCCCTCAAAATCCCATCTCTCTGCTCGCTACTCCCGCTACGTAAACTCCACGACAGCCAATAAGTTCTCTGAGGCTCTCATAGCCGCCCCCGACATCTGCACTATTAAGGCGTCTCCCCTCCATCTCAGCAGCGACGACCTCATTTCTTTATTCAATACCACTTGCTCCTCCATTCTGGATTCTGTCGCTCCTCTTAAAATGAAAAAGCCTAAGCCTAAAGGCTGGCCGTGGCTCAATGACACCACCAGAGCCCTAAGAAGAGAATGCAGAAAATCAGAACGGAAGTACAAATCTGATAAGCTTCAAATTTCCTTTGAACTCCTGAAAAACAATCTTCACAAATACCAGGAAGCAGTAAAATCTGCAAGAACAAAATACTTTTCCACCCTTATTTCCAAAAACACTCATAACTCCAAGGTGCTTTTTAGCACCATCACCTCCATCAAATGTCCTGCCCCCAGCACCAGCCTAACTGGGTCCCCTGCTAAGTGCGAGGAATTTACTACATTTTTCACCAGCAAAGTAAAGAACATCAGAACGAATATTTCCCCTCCCAACCGTAACCTGGCTGTCTCAATGGTCTGTTCAAAATTAGACTGTTTCCAACCCGTTACTCTACCCGCCCTTGTAAAACTGGTCACCACCATGAAATTACTGGTCATCACCACCTGCCCCCTCGACACTGTCCCCTCTGCCCTTCCAAAGGATGTCATTACAATAGCCGGTCCCAGCATCCTCACCATCTTCAACAGTTCTCTGGCCACTGGCCCTGTTCCTACCTGCTTCAAGCATGTGGTGGTCCAGCCCCTCCTGAAAAAACCTAACCTCGACCCCACCTTGCCAAGCAACTACAGATCCATTTCTGCCTTTCCTTTCAAAAGCCCTTGAAAAGGTAATTTTAAGTCAACTTATGCCTTACCTTCACCAAAATACTATCTTGGAAACTTTACAATCAGGTTTCAGGGCCCACCACAGCACAGAGTCTGCCTTGTTGAAGGTACATAATGACCTACTGCTCACCGTTGACTCCGCGACTGTGCAATCCTGCTCCTTCTCGACCTCAGCGCAGCATTTGATACTGTCGACCACACCATCCTAATTGACTGTCTCTGGTACGGGGTTGTTATTGATGGCACTGCCCTGAGCTGGTTCATCTCCTACCTCAAAGGTAGGAGTTTCATTACTAACATAGGCAACTCTTTCTCCTCCCCAGCTAGCCTCTGCTGTGGGGTTCCACAAGGTTCCATCCTTGGCCCCATTCTCTTCTCCCTTTATATGCTCCCCTTAGGTCAAGTCATTCAAAGGCACGGCATTTACTTCCATTGCTATGCAGATTATACACAACTCTATCTCCCCCTGAACCCCAAAAAATGATCAAATCTACTTAACCTCATCCACTGCCTCGAGGATATAAAGTGTTTGATGGCCCAGAACTTCCTCCAACTGAACGAGAGTAAGTCTGAGGTCATCCTTCCCGGCCCCTCGGACTCAATCAAAATGATAGCAGGCAGCCTTGGAAGCCTTACCCCATTACTCAAACCTCACGTCAAAACCTTGGCGTGATATTTGACTCAGCATTGAAATTTGACAAACAAGTCAATGCCGTGGTAAAAGCTAGCTTCTTCCAGCTTCGGATGATAGCTAAAATAAAACAATTCCTCCAGTTTGATGACCTCGAAAAGATCATCCACACATTTATCTCGTCCCGCCTAGATTACTGCAACTCCCTCTACACTGGCATCAGACAATTTTCCGTCCCGCCTGCAACTGGTCCAAAACGCCGCAGCGAGACTCCTGACAGGCACCCGAATAAGGGACCACATTACCCCGATCCTGGCCTCTCTCCACTGGCTCCCTATGCGGTTCCGAATAAATTTCAAGATCCTCCTTTATGTCTACAAAGCCCTAATGGGCTTGCCCCCACCTACATCAAAAGTCTGCTCACACACCACACCACCTCCAGGTCCCTCAGATCGGCCAACTTGGGGTTACTGAACATCCCGCGGTCTAGGCATAAGCTCAGGGGCAACCGCGCCTTTGCGGTTGCAGCTCCTAGACTGTGGAACAGCATCCCTCTTCCCATCAGAACCCCTCCATCGACTCCTTTAAGTCGAGACTTAAAACTCATCTTTATTCTCAAGCCTTTCTTGACGTCCTCTGAGTGAGGGCTATATGTATGTATTTATGTATGTACTTAATCTATGAACCACTGTTGTATAACGTTAGTACCTCCACCAATGTAAAGCACTTTGGCCAACGAGAGTTGTTTTTTAAATGTGCTATATAAATAAAAGTGACTTGACTTAGATAGAGCTCTAGGGGCTAAGGAATCAAGGGATATGGGGAGATGGCAGGCACGGGTTATTGATTGGGGACGATCAGCCATGATCACAATGAATGGTGGTGCTGGCTCAAAGGGCCGAATGGACTCCTCCTGCACCTATTTTCTATGTTTCTATGTTTAAGAAGCTAATGATCAAGCTGTGCTCATTGTGAATCAAAGTAAATCAGAAGAGCTCGATGCCATTCTCTCCAGAAAGAATGTCAAGAAGCCAATGTATTCATATTCATACCCGCAAGGCATTTTGAAGATATTGAAGCAAGAAATGGCTGTCCTGCAAAGCACGTCGAAATGCCTCACGAAATGCCTCAGAGTATTGTGTAGAAGTTGGGAGGTCATGTTACGAGTGGTGGCACCAGCGAGTGTGGCTGCCTAGCCTGCAGCTGTCTGTCCTTTCATTCTTGGCATTTTTAGTCTGTTTTAAAATTTGTTTCTGGAGATCTTTTAGTATTTTTTATGTGGGGGGAGGGGGCGAGGGGAAAACTGTTTTCTTGGTCAATTCCTGGTCGAGGATGCGACTATTCTCCGAGCCACATCTTCGCCCCTCTCCCCGCGGCCTAGCACCTGGATTGGCGCTGCCTTTTCTGCCGGAGACAGGCCAGAGCCTCAGCTTCAGCAGCACTGGATTCCATCACGGAACGAGTGATGCCTTACCGGGGTCGCCGTGTTGGAACTCCGGAGTGCTGGGACTGCCGACTTTGAAAACCGTGGAGCTGTGGTCTGCTGGTGGTGCTGACTTTCCAGCCGCAGGCGGTGCTGACTTTCCTGTCGCGGGCTTTACAGCCACGGATGGTGCTGATGCTGACTTTAACATCGCAGAGCCCTGGGATCTCTCGCCGAGGTCGCCAGCATTGAATCTCCGCCCAGCTCAGCCTGTGGACTTCGGAAGCTGTGCTCTCCGGTAGGAAGCGTCCAATTCGGAGGCTCCGGGCCACTGAGAGTGTTCAAGGGCCTGAAACATCGGGCCCGTAGCGGCGTCTGCGGAGGCCTCAATATGCCCCGGCCACAGGAGAACTGAGGAGGAGGACTGAACTTAGGTGCCTTCCCACACAGTGGGAAACGTTGATTCCACTGTGGGGGGATATTTTTAATGTCTATATAATTAAAAGTCTAAACATGACCGCTTCCTGTTTGCACTGCATATTGATTTTAGAAAAACATTACCACTTACGGCTGTGATTTTTAGCCATCTTACTCAGAGTCCCCCTCTAGCTGTCAGGGCAAGAGGGCTTTTCCCATCGATGAAAAATAAAAGACTTATTAATGTTTAAAAAATGTTAAGATTCTCTCTCCTGTCAACCATGCCATGAAGGCCACGCCCCTTCCGGTGGGAGAGGGAGGTGCTATAAAACCAGGAAATGCGCGCGTGGCTCAGTCTCTGCAAGCTGGGGGAGGGAGAGGGTCACGACTCTCAGTCTGAGCTGGAAATCTACAGAACACTGAGAATACTGACCTGTGAGTGCCCTTTATGTATTTTTAAACTGTGCCCTTTGCAACTGTGTGCCTCTTGCATCTGTGTGCCTCTTGCAACTGTGTGCCTCTTGCATCTGTGTGCCTCTTGCATCTGTGTGCCTCTTGCATCTGTGTGCCTCTTGCAACTGTGTGCCTCTTGCAACTGTGTGCCTCTTGCAACTGTGTGCCTCTTGCAACTGTGTGCCTCTTGCAACCGTGTGTCTTTTGCAACCGTGTGTCTTTTGCAACCGTGTGCCTTTTGCAACTGTGTGCCTTTTGCAACTGTAAAAGTTTTTTATGTCTATATAATCAGGAGTGGTGGCGCCTAACGGGAGTGGCGGCGCCTAACGGCAGCGGCTCGACTACAGTCGTCTGTCTTTTTTAAATTTTTGTCTTGTTAAATGTATGTCTTGAGTTAGTTTTTATTATTTTTTTAGCTGTGTATATGTGGGGGGGGGGGTGGGGGGGGGGCTGTGGGGGAAACCGTTTAAATCTCTTCCCTGTGCGGGGACCCGACTATTCCCTGTCGGGTCTCGGATGTCGTTGGGCCTAACATCGTGGAGCCGGCGGCGACCTCCGGCCGGGACTAACCTGGCGGCTCCAGTTGCAGAGCCTGCGGAACTGACATCGCGGAGCTGGCCAACTTCGGAGCGGGAAGAGCTGTGGTGGCGTGCGGCTGCGACCCGACTTTTGGAGTTTGGAGGCACCGGCCGCAGACCCGGTGGACGGGAACATCGGGAGCTCGCAGGTCCCTGGTGGGAGACCGCTTTTCCGAGCTCCGCAACGGCGACTTCTCCCGCTGGAATCGCGGGTTTAAGGACATGGAGCCGGGGCCTAACATCGCCCGGCGTGGCTTAAACGGCCTCAGGACTTACCATCGCCCGCTGGGGGCTTTAACATCAGAGCCCCAGTTCGACTCAACACTGCAGTTGGACTAAGGAACAAAGGGAAGAGATAAAGACTTTGCCTTCCATCACAGTGAGGAGATGTTGGAGACTCACTGTGATGGATGTTTATGTAAACTGTGTTAAGTGTGGGTCTTGGATTGTTTTGTATGTAAAAAACTGTAGAAATGATATTTCGTTCAAACCTAGGTTTGAATGACAATAAAGCATTCTATTCTATTCTATTTTATTCAATTCTAAAAAATGATGAAAATGTCTAAAATTCATTGTCCGCCCTCTCCCCCTTCTCTCTCAGTCTCTCACCTGCTTTCGGCAGAATTTCTGGCAGTTTCTGAGCTGCCAGCCTGCCAGGCTGAGTTACTCATCTGCCAGGCCTGAGTGACTGAGCTGCCAGCCCAAGAATCCATTTGGCCCACAATGTCCATACTAGCCCTCTGGAAACCAGTCCCTTCAGCCCACAACACTGATGCGAGCGCTCCAGAATGCCCCCCTGCCGCACACTGGCCAGCAATCTAGGAATTGGTGGAGAGGTGGAATATTGCGTTGGGGGACCAACCCTCCCGTGTGAACATGGTGGTCCCACTTAGTGTAGTTATCTATATAATTAAAAGTCTAGTCTTGACCACTTCCTGTTTGCGCTGTATATTGATTTTAGAAAAAACGCTACCACTTATGGCTGATTTTTGGCCATCTTACGCAGAGTCCCTCTCTGCTCATCAGGGCCAGAGGATTTTCACATCGATGAAAAATAAAAGACTTATTAATGTTTAAAAAATGTTGAGGTTCTCTCTCCTGTCAATCACGCCATGAAGGCCACGCCACTTCCGGTGGTAGGGGGAGGGACTATAAAACCCAGAAGTGTGGAGGTGGCTCAGTCTCTGCAAGATCGGGGAGGGAGAGGTCACGACTCGCAGTCTGAGCTGTGAATCCACTGAACACACTGAATGTCTACTGAACTGTGAGTGTGGTTTTTTTGTGTTTCTTATGTGGTTTTATGGTGGTTTTACCCTGCCTCAAATGGTATGAAACTGTATTTGGATTTGGTGGCCTTGCACCCGGCTTGTTGTGGAATGAAACTGCATTTGAATTTGGTGGCCTTGCACCCTGCTAGAAATGTTACAAAATGGCGGCGGCGTGGGCACATCACGACGCCCCGTGTCTCCCAAGAATTGGAGAAATAGCGACAATTCCCCTACCTGTCTCAAGGCTGCTCACATCATCATACAGCCGACAGGAACTTCTGGACTTCAGTTCCTGCGGCTGCAACAACTTTCTGGGCGATCTCCGTCTCGCTCCTGAGCTCGTCAGTGCGACGGAGCACCGGAGCCGCGGGGCTGGAGAACGCCACCGGAGCCGCGGGGCTGGAAAACGCCACTGGAGCCGCGGGGCTGGAGACCGCCAGCGGAGCCGCGGGGCTGGAGACCACCACCGGAGCCGCGGGGCGGTTGAACTCCACCAGAGCCGCGGGGCTGGAGAACGCCTGCGGAGCCGCGGGGCTGGAGAACGCCAGCGGAGCCGCGAGGCTGGAGAACGCCAGCAGAGCCGCGGGGCTGGAGAACGCCAGCTGAGCCGCGGGGCTGGAGAACGCCAGTTGAGCCGCGGTGCTGGAGAACGCCAGCTGAGCCGCGGGGCTGGAGAACGCCAGCGGAGCCGCGGGGCTGGAGAACGCCAGCGGAGCCGCAGAGGCGCGGAGCAATGCAGCCGCAGAACACCAGCGCGCACCAAGCCAGCTCGGCCGACCGGAAGCACCAACAGACGGCGACGCATACGAAAGCACCGCCGGGGACGCAGAGGTGGGTTAAAGGCCAGGTTAGAGCTAGCCCCACACAGGCTAGCGATTCCTAGCCTTTTCCTCGCCAACTTGCGCTCACTGTCAAACAAAATGGACGAACTCCGGCTAGTGATCACCTCCCACAACTGGATCAAAGACTGCAACATCCTGATCTTCACGGAAACTTGGCTCAACATCGACGTTCCTGATAGCGCCATCCAGCTAACGGGGCGTCATTTACTCCGAGCGGACAGGACACCAGAGGTGGGGGTCTGTGCATTTATGTAAATAAAGCATGGTGCACGGACTCCACCATCATCAAGAGTCACTGCTCAGCTAACCTTGAGTTCCTCTTGGTTAGATGCAGACCGTTCTATCTGCCCAGAGAGTTTACCTCCACTATTGTGACTGCAGCCATTATTCCTCCTGATGCTAATGCTAAGCTTGCAATGAAAGAGCTGCATACTGCCATTAGCAAACAACAGACTCACAACCCCGAGGCAGCCTTCATTGTTGCGGGTGACTTCAATCACTCCAACCTGAAGACTGTACTACCCAAATTCCACCAACATGTCTCCTTCGCCACTAGAGTAGACAAGACACTGGACAAAGTCTACACTAACATGGCTGAAGCTTACAAAGCCGTCCCCCTCCCCCACCTTGGTCAGTCTGATCACCTCTCATTGTTCCTGCTCCCTAAGTACTCCTCACTCATCAGACGGGTTAAACCCACTGTGAGGACAGTTAAAGTCTGGTCAGAGGAAGCGGACTCCACACTTCAGCAGTGTTTTGGAAACACTGACTGGAAGGCGTTTACAATACGATACAATACGATACAATTTATTTGTCATTTGGACCCCTTGAGGTCCAAACGAAATGACGTTTCTGCAGCCATACATTATAAACAAATAGACCCAAGACACAACATAATTTACATAAACATCCATCACATTGCTGTGATGGAAGGCCAAAAAAACTTATCTCTCCACTGCACTCTCCCCCCCGATGTCAGAGTCAAAGTCAAAGCCCCCGGCGGGTGATGGCGAATTGTCCCGCGGCCATTAAAGCCACGCTGGGTAATGCAAGGTCGCGCACCGGGTTCTTGATGTTTGAGCCCCCGGCGTGCGCTCGCAGAGTCCCGCGGCCATTCCAAGCCGCGCGGGGCGATGATGTAAGGCCCCGCTCCAGGAGCACTTCAACCCCGCAACTCGGGCGGGAGAAGTCGCCGTTGCGGGAGCCCTGAAAAGCGGTCTCCCTCCAGGGACCCACGGGCTCCCGGTGCCGCCGTCCGCCAGACCCGCAGTTGCAGCCTCCGAAACTCCGGAGGTCGGGCCGCAGCAGCGCTCCACCACCGTTCCACCCGCTCTGGCCTCGGCCAGCTCCGCGACGGTGAGGTGAGTAGTCGGCACCAGAGTCCCCGGTCTTCCTGTTGGAGGCCGCTCCTCGTTGCAGCCCCAACGACAACGGAGACCCGACAAAGAAAAGGTCGGGTCTCCCGTGCAGGGAGAGATTTAAAAGTTACCCCCTCCCTCCCACCCCACCCCCACACACATACCCCAACAAAAAATAACAAAAACTACATAAAAACATAGACATAAAATAATAAAAACGCAGACGGACTGCAGAGGCCGCTGCTGACGAGAGTCGCGCCGCCCACCTTGGATTGGATACCCTTGACTGGCACACGGACATTGATTCCTACACATCCTCTATTCTGGACTTTATAAACTCCACCATCAATAGTGTCACCTCCCTCAAACGGGTGACCATATTCCCGAATCAGAAGCCATGGATGAACAGCGAGGTCAGGCTACTGCTGAAAGCACGGGACACCGCTTTCAGGTCAGGCGATGTTCGAGCCTACAGTTCATCCAGGGCTAACCTGAAGAGGGGCATCAAGAAGGCCAAGCACTGCCATAAGCTCAGGATTGAGGAGCACTTCAACAACAACTCCGACCCCCGATGCATGTGGCAAGGCATCCAGACCATCACGGACTATAGACCCACCAACATCACCCCCACATCCAGCAACGCCTCCTTCCTTGAGGAGCTTAACCAATTCTATGGCCGCTTCGACAGGGACAATCTAGAGACAGCCATCAAGGCTGTGCTCCCTGCTGATCACCAACCCCTCACACTCACCCCCTACGACACGTACGGGGCACTGTGTAGGACTAATGCACGTAAGGCTGCTGGCCCTGACGGCATCCCCGGGTGCTTCCTCAGGGCCTGTGCTGCGCAGCTGACAGACGTCTGGATTGACATCTTCAACCTGTCACTTGCCCAAGCAGTTGTCCCCACGTGCCTTAAAGCCACCTCCATCGTGCCGGTGCCAAAACACTCCACTGCGGCAAGCCTCAACGACTTCCGCCCAGTTGCACTTACTCCCATCATCACCAAGTGCTTCGAGAGGCTGGTCCTGGCACACCTCAAAGGCTACCTACCCCCCACATTGGATCCCTATCAGTTTGCCTACTGCAAGAACAGGAGTACGGAGGATGCCATCTCAACGGCACTTCACTCCGCCCTCTCCCACCTCGACAACAGAGACACTTACGTAAGAATGCTGTTCATCGATTACAGCTCAGCATTCAACACCATTATACCCTCTAAACTGATCACCAAACTCGGTGACCTGGGCGTCGACCCTCCCTCTCCAACTGGATACTGGACTTTCTAACCAACAGACCCCAGTCTGTTAGGTTAGACAAGCACACCTCTTCAACCCTCAACCTGAACACCGGCGTTCCACAGGACTGTGTGCTGAAGCCCCCTCCTCTACTCCCTCTTCACCTACGACTGCACACCTATACATGGTACTAACACCATCATCAAGTATGCAGATGATACAACGCTGATTGGCCTCATCAGCAACAACGATGAGTCGGCTTATAGGGAGGAGGTCCAGCTCCTAGCAGCATGGTACGCTGACAACAACCTGGCCCTTAACTCCAAGAAGACCAAGGAGCTCATTGTAGACTTCAGGAAGTCTAGGGGCGGCACGCACACCCCTATCCACATCAACGGGACGGAGGTGGAACATGTTTCCAGCTTCAGGTTCCAGGGGGTCAACATCTCCGATGACCTTTCTTGGACCCACAATACCTCAACTCTGGTCAAGAAGGTCCATCTGTCTCCTCAGATTCTGGTGAACTTCTGGTGAACTTCTACCACTGCACCATCGAGAGCATCCTTACCAACTGTATCACAGTATGGTATGGCAACTGCTCTGTCTCCGACCGGAAAGCACTGCAGAGGGTGGTGAAAATTGCCCAACGCATCACCGATTCCTCGCTCCCCTCCATTGAGTCTGTCCAAAGCAAGCGTTGTCTGCGAAGGGCGCTCAGCATCGCCAAGGACTGCTCTCACCCCAACCATGGACTGCTCTCACCTCCTACCATCCGGGAGGCGCTACAGGTCTCTCCGTTGCCGGACCAGCAGGTCCAGGAACAGCTTCTTCCCTGCGGCTGTCACACTACTCAACACTGTACCTCGGTGACTGCCAATCACCACCCCCCCCCCCCCCCCGGACACTCCTCCCACAGGAAAAACACTATGACTGTATGCATGTAAATAGATTTATTTATTTTAATCATATTCTATGTCGCTCTTCCAGGGAATGCTAACTGCATTTCGTTGTCTCTGTATTGTACACTGACAATGACAATTAAAGTTGAATCTGAATCTGAATCTGAAGTGGTATGAAACTGCATTGAAATTTGGTGGCCTTGCACCATGCTTGAAGTGGTATGAAACTGCATTTGAATTTGGTAGCCTTGCAACATGCTTGAAATGGTATGAAACTGCACTTGAATTTGCTGGCCTTGCACCCTGCTTGAAATGGTGTGAAACTGCATTTGAATTTGATGGCCTTGCACCCTGCTTGAAGTGGTAGGAAACTGCACTTGAATTTGGTGGCCTTGCTTGAAGTGGTAGGAAATTGCACTTGAATTTGGTGGCCTTGCACCCTGCTTGAAGTGGTAGGAAACTGCACTTGAATTTGGTGGCTTTGCACCCTGTTTGAAGTGGTCGGAAAATGCACTTGAATTTGCTGGCCTTGCACCCTGCTTGAAATGGTATGAAACTGCATTTGAATTTGGTGGCCTTGCACCCTGCTTGGAATGGTAGGAAACTGCATTTGAATTGGATGGCCTTGCACCCTGTTTGATATGGTAGGAAACTGCACTTGAATTTGCTGGCCTTGCACCCTGCTTGAAATGGTGTGAAACTGCATTTGAATTTGATGGCCTTGCACCCTGCTTGAAGTGGTAGGAAACTGCACTTGAATTTGGTGGCCTTGCACCCTGCTTGAAGTGGTAGGAAATTGCACTTGAATTTGGTGGCCTTGCACCCTGCTTGAAGTGGTAGGAAACTGCACTTGAATTTGGTGGCTTTGCACCCTGTTTGAAGTGGTAGGAAAATGCACTTGAATTTGGTGGCCTTGGACCCTGCTTGAAATGGAATTTCAAGGAATAGCCGTGACTCAACTGCCAGCCCACCAGCCATGAGTGAGCTGCCAGCACACCAGGCTTGAGTGACTGAGCTGCCAGCCCAAGAATCCATTCGGCCCACAATGTAATCTTATTTGTGTGCTGCATGGTAACTCAAATTTCACTGCACCAATTGGTGTATGTGACAATAAATGTCCTTTGTCCTTTGAAAAAGTGTACAGAGCACTCATGACAATTCCTCCCAGTTCAGTTGAATCTGAAAGATGTCATAGTGCTGCTGGCCTCTTTGTTGCAAAATTGGACACATCATTGAGTGATAAGATCATTGATACCATAAGTTTTTTGAGAACTAATGACAGTCTAAAATAGGTTTACATTTGTGAAATAGCGGTAACTTTGCCAAGAAAGAATGAGTTTTAATTTGAAAATCATGAAAATCAGATTTTGGAAAATAAATTATTTTAATTTGAGCAAAGTGATTAACGATTAATCACTTTTTCAAAAATAATCAATTAATCAGTTAATTGATTAATCACTTTTTCAAAATTAATCAGTTAATGATAAAGCAGACTTAATAGGAATATAAATTGTGACAATCTTGTGGCATTTCAGCAATGACACATTTCCACTAGTAATGTTATGCATTTATGATTTTTTTTTTAAACAATAACTTACTGTTGTTGTAAAATGGCTCCAAGGGCTTGAGATAAAAGTATGAGTACAGGTAGTCAGGACTGTATGAATAAAGCTGATTCAAGCCTTCCTCAGTCTATGAAGAAATGTATTAAATATATAATAATTTTGCATACAGGAGGAGAGAACTTTGCTTAAGGAAATAGCAAATAGTTTATATATCAGTTCACAGAAAAGCAATAACAAATCTTCCAATCAAAAACCCCTCTCCTGTATCCACCTATCACTTACTAGGGTTTGTCCACCCCCACCTCTTCCAACTTTCTCTCCTCTACTACAATCAGTCTGCAGAAGGTTCCATTTTGAAGGCTACTCTACCATTTTATCCGTTACCACATCAAACGGAAATCTTGGAACATTTTTTACATTTGAACCCTTATCAGAAAGGTTTAATAACGACTATTTATGAGTTGATTTTGAAATTACAAATAGATACATTTGATAAAATTAAGAATGACTGGGAAAGAGAACTCCAAATATCTCTACCTATAGAGAAATGGGAGAGGATGCTTCAATTAGTTAATACTTCCTCAATGTGTGCAAGACGCGCTCTGATACAATTCAAGGTGGTTCACAGAGCTCATATGTCAAAAGATAAATTAGCTTGTTTTTATGGTCATATAAATCCTACCTGTGACAGATGTAATTCTGAGGTGGCCTCATTTACTCGTAAGTTTTGGTCCTGCCCACTTTTGGAAAAATATTGGAAAACATTTTTTGATACTATTTCCGCAGTTTTAGGTATTGATTTACAACCTCATCCTATTACTGCAATTTTTGGGCTACCAATGTTAGATTCTACTCATCTGTCCCGTTCCGCCCATCGGCTGATTGCTTTTACTACATTAATTGGCAGAAGATCTATTTTATTTAAATGGAAAGACTCTAATCCTCCGACCACACTCCATTGGTACTCTGAAACGATATAATGTTTAAATTTAGAAAAAAACTAGGCTAAGTCGGTCCCGTTGGGTCCCATCTTCACACAAGAGGGCTGGTCCCCCGACGCAATATTCCACCTCTCCACCAATTCCAATATTGGTGGCCAGTGGAGGGGGGGAGGGGGTTTCTGGAGCGCTGGGATGGGTGTTGTTGGCTGCAGGGACTACTGGTCTCCAGAGGGCTAGTATGGACATTGTGGGCCAAATGGATTCTTGGGGTGGCAGCTCAGTCCCTCAACCCTGATGTGCTGGCAGCTCACTCACGGCTGGTGGGCTGGCAGTTGACTAAGGCTATTCCTTGAAATTCCATTTCAAGCAGGGTGCAAGGCCACCAAATTCAAATCCATTTCCTGCCATTTCAAGCAGGGTGCAAGGCCACCAAATTCAAGTGCAGTTTCTTACCTTTTCGAGCAGGGTGCAAGGCCACAAAATCCAAGTGCAGTTTCATACCACTTCAAGCAGGATGCAAGGCCACCAAATTCAGGTTCAGTTTCCTACCACTTCAAGCATGGTGCAAGGCCACCAAATTCAAGTGCAGTTTCCAACCACTTCAAGCAGGGTGCAAGGCCATCAAATTCAAGTGCAATTTCCAACCACTTCAAGCAGGGTGCAAGGCCACCAAATTCAAGTGCAGTTTCATACCATTTCAAGGAGGGAGTAAGGCCACCAAATTCAAATGCAGTTTCATATCATTTCATGCAGGGTGCAACTACACCACATTCAAATGCAGTTTCATACCATTTCAAGCAGGGTGAAACCACCATAAAACCCACCATAAAACCACACAAAACACCACACTCACAGTTCAGTAGACATTCAGTGTGTTCAGTTGATTCACACCTCAGACAGAGTCGTGACCTCTCCCTCTCCCATCATGCAGAGACTGAGCCACACCCACACTTCCAGGTTTTATAATCCCTCCCCCTCCCACCGGAAAAGGTGTGGCCTTCATGGCGTGATTGACAGGAGAGAGATTTTTTAAACACTAATAACACTTTTATTTTTCATTGATGGGAAGAATCCTCTGCACCTGATGAGCGGAGGGGGATTGAGTAAGATGGCCAAAAATCACAGCCGTAAGTGGTAGCGTTTTATCTAAAATCAATATAGTGCAAACAGGAATTTGTCAAGTCTAGACAAACAACCATTTGCAGTGCCTTTTACTTCAACCCAATACCCCCAAACAACCATTTGCAGTGCCTTTTTACTTCAACCCAAACCCCCCAAACAACCATTTGCAGTGCCTTTTTACTTCAACCCAAAACCCCCCAAACAATCATTTGCAGTGCCTTTTTACTTCAACCCCAATCCCCCAAACAACCATTTGCAGTGCCTTTTTACTTCAACCCAAACCCCCCAAACAACCATTTGCAGTGTCTTTTCCCTCTCTCACTCCAACTATTCTTAAATTCTGTCTTCTTGATCTTGCTTCCAAGTCCAGACATTTGTCAGACGTTTTGGCCAGTTGCCCCGAAACACCTTCTAGCTCCTTCCCCAGTCTCTTAATCTCTTTAGACATTTCATTAATCGCAGATTCTATATCTTCCATAACCGTGTTGTATGCTTTAGTGGTCTTGAGAACAGAATCAAACTTCTCGTTGGAATCTTTTTCAACCCGTTTGATTTCTGTACTTAAATCATCCTCAATTTCTTCAACACGTTTCCTTAGAGTAGCGGTTTCCTGAATGACTTCCTCGTTACCATGCTTAATTTTTTTAGACAGACTTTTCCCCAATGCAATATTCCCGTCTTGTATCATTTTAGCAAAGTCACTCATTATTGAGGTTCTTACCGATTGTTCCAGTTGCTCCATCTGTTTCTCCTTTGAAGCTATTTCAGTGGCTAATCTTTGAGATTCAGATTCCTTTTCTGAACTTTCTGCTGATGTATGCAGAGTTTTGCCCAGTTCATTCAAATGGCGCCTTGTAGCAGGTCTTGTAGGTCTCTGGGGAAGATTCCTCTTTTGCATTTAAAACTGCCATTATTCTCCGTTATTTCACAGCGATTTCTGATGACATCACTTACGCGACATCAAGCTGCTCCGGTAAGTATTTTAAAATCTGTCCCGTCTTCCAAAACGTCTTTTTCAGCGATTTAACGGGAGCGGAGCTAAATGCTGCGCCTCTCACTGCTCCATGGCGCCACCGGAAGTCGTTTTTACTTCAACCCAAACCTCCAAACAACCATTTGCAATGTCTTTTTACATCAACCCAAAACCCCCAAACAACCATTTGCAGTACCTTTTTACTTCAACCCAAAACCCCAAACAACCATTTGCAGTGCCTTTTTACTTCAACCCAAAACCCCCAAACTACCATTTGCAGTGCCTTTTTACTTCAACACAAAACCCCCAAACAACCATTTGCAGTGCCTTTTTACTTCAACCCAAACCCCCCTAACAACCATTTGTAGTGCCTTTTTACTTAAACGCAAACCCCCCAAACAACCATTTGGAGTACCTTTTTACTTCAATGCAAACCCCCCCAAACAACCATTTGCAGTGCCTTTTAACTTCAACCCAAACCCCCCAAACAACCATTTGCAGTACCTTTTTACGTCAAACCAACCATATTTTCATTTTTAAACCACATTAAGGGCACTCACAGTTGAGTAGACATGTGTTCAGTGTTATTCAGAGCTCAGAGAGACGTGACCCTCTCGCTTCCTCCATCTTGCAGAGACTGAGTGAGGCACACCACTTCCGGGTTTTATAGTCCCTCCCCTCTCCCACCAGCAGGGGCAGCAGAGAGAATGGCAAACATTTTTAAAACATTAATATCTCTCCGATTTTTCATCGATGGGAAAAATCCTATTTTCCAGTCTGGCAGAGGGGGGCTCTGAGCGAGGTGGCCTAAAATGATGGCCGGAAGTGGCGGCGTTCTCTCGGAAATCACATTGCAGTGAGTTAAACGCGGTCAAGATCTTTAGTAATTTAGATATCACTTCACAGAAAAACAATAACAAATCTTCCAATCAAAACCCCCTCTCCTGTATCCACCTATCACTTGCTAGGGTTTGTCCACCCCCACCTCTTCCAATTTTCTCTCCTCTACTACAATCAGTCTGCAGAAGGTTCCCAACCCAAAACATTGCTCATCTATGTTCCCCAGAGATGCTGC
This sequence comes from Amblyraja radiata, assembly GCF_010909765.2. Taxonomy (NCBI): domain Eukaryota; kingdom Metazoa; phylum Chordata; class Chondrichthyes; order Rajiformes; family Rajidae; genus Amblyraja; species Amblyraja radiata. The sequence continues at coordinate 91,008,933 of NC_045960.1, forward strand.
CTGTTGAATAGCTCCATCACTTAGTGTCTTTTTTTAGTAAACCAACATCTGAAGACTTTGTGTCTCCAATGTTCGAAGTCCTGTTCATTGCTATGTGTTACAGCACAACAATGTTTTCACAGCATGACTGCCACTGCAACAACACTATTTATTGAGGTGTCTAAAACAGGTCCTAGCCCAGTGTTAGAAACCTATCCCAGGTCAGTTAACTATATTGTTTTTCTGACATACCTGCTCTTCCCAAGTTACCTTGGACACTCCCAGTTCATAAATCCTGTCACCCCCACCAAGACCTGGATATCCAGGCCCCAGGTCACAATCTTTAGGCAACCATCTGATCAAAGACCCAATTCCTGAATACCCATGTTCATACCCTAATCCCGATTTATTTTACTCATATTGTACTTTCACAACACCAAATTCCTTGCAGCCTAGGCTTAATCTCTGGGCACATTCTTGATCTCCAAGCAACATCGCCTGCACCCCTTTCACGGTCCCTGGACCATCTCTACTCACGCCGGGGCCTATTCTCCAGCCCCGGGTGTACATTTCTGGACAACCCCACACCAGGCCACAACAGGAGCCCTGACAATTAGTCACTTTGCTCCATGACTCCCTCTCCCCTTATTCTCTGGCTTTTGACATCGTATTTTCATTTGGGCATTCTTTAATATACACAGAAAAATTGCAACAATGAGCAAATAATTTCATCACACTCCGGGTCTCAAAAATCATGTTGTGGTAACCCCATGATCAAAGCTGCTGTTGCGGCAAAGATGCTTCAGCATTGAATTAAAGGTGAAGATTAATCTTTGGGCCACCAGCTTCATTATTATCTGTGGGATCATGCTATGAGCAAATCAAATATCTCTGCAATACTTTAAAAAAAAAACTAGCAGTGAAGCACCCTGTGAAGTCCTCTGCTTAAAAAAAAGAGTTAATAGTACTCAATATCCTTACCATAGTAGGCATATTCACCATCATAAGCGAGAGAATGGATTGACCTGAATTGTCACATGATTTAATATCAGCACCATAATCCATAAGTATTTTAGCTGACTCCTGGTGACCTGAGAAAAAATGATTACTTTCATTAAAGAATTAGTATAGTTTTAAGATGTTTTGATAAGCCAATTTGAATTTTATTATTCTATTGCCCTCCATTCAAACAATGCAACTTGCACGTTTTTGTAATGTTAATTTTTTCCTCCATCACTGTACAATTAAGGGAAAATTGTCAATTGCTACTGGATATTGGTTACAAATAAACTGTCATTCAAAATATAGTTACCAAACCTACCAAAATCCTATGGCAGTGGTTTTCCAAAAATTATAAGATAGTAAGGTGCACCAATAACAATATTAAACAATTGTTGATAATGATTGATAGTTTCCTTACATATAAAACCATTTACTTATCATTTTCCTAAAACTGTTTACAATGCAAAAAATATTGTTCCTTTCCCCAACATCTGTTATTAACTTTATATATAATCTCTATCTATCTATCTATCTATCTATCTATCTATCTATCTATCTATCTATCTATCTATCTATCTATCTATCTATCTATCTATCTATCTATCTATCTATCTATCTATCTATCTATCTATCTATCTATCTATCTATCTATCTATCTATCTATCTATCTATCTATCTATCTATCTATCTATCTATCTATCTATCTATCTGTTCTTGACCACATTCTGTTGTTCTGTATATTGATTTTAGGAAAAATGCTGCCATTTACGGTGCTGCCTCCGCTGTGCAGGACAAGAGAATTTTTCCCATCGATGAAAAATAAAAGAGTTATTAGTGTTTAAAAAATGTTGAGATTCTCTCTCCTGAAGGCCACGCCCCTTCAAGATTGACTCTAAAACCCGGAAGTGTTGAGTGAGTCAGTCAGTCAGTCTCTGCAAGATGGGGGAGCGAGAGGGTCACGTCTCTCAGTCTCAGCTGTGAATAACACTGAACACATGTCTACTAAACTGTAAGATGGCCAAAATTCACAGCCGTAAGTGGCAGCGTTTTTTCTAAAATCATTTTACAGAACAACAGGAAGTGGTCAAGATCAGACTTTTAGTAATATAGATTTCACCGAACAATTCATGATCCATATTTCGATCCTTAGTTTGGTTAATCAAATAAATAATCAAAACATACCATATTCTGCTGCTAAGAAAAGTGGTGTCCTTAATCGATAATCTCGAGATTGAATGTTGGCACCATGTTGGCACAGATATCGTAATGTTCTGGTTGCATTGTTCTTTGCAGCATGATGTATTGCTGATTGGTCATCCCCAAAAGTTTTCTTATCAATAAGAACTGTGAAATATTATAAAGGCAAATGTTATACTGCAAAGGCAAAAGGCAAAGGCAAAAGGAAATCTCTAAAGCTGGTTGTGTAGGAAGGAAGTGCAGATGCTGGTTTACACCAAAGATAGACAAAAAATGATGAAGTAACTCAGCGGGACAGCCAACATCTCTGGAGAGAAAGAATGGGTGGTGTTTCAGATCGAGATCTTTCTCAGTTCCTCCAGCATTTTGTGTCTCTTCTCTAAAGCTGGTGCTTTGAACCAACAAGTATATTCTGCACTGATTAGCTTTGGTCACCTAGTCTAGGTTGCAAGCTATCAGATATGTTTTAATTTTGTGAAATATAATTAATTCTGGTAATGTTATTAATCATGCAACTATTTTTTCCAGGTTTATATCACTGCTGCAATACTTTTCTATTCATTTCTTTTGAGATAACTTGTATCTCCAAAATCTGTATGCTTATTTAGCTATAGTTTTGATTTCATTATTTTTTTAAATCAAACCCCTCTAAGGATGCTGTACCTTGGACACTCCCACCACTTGTTGATGAAGCTGAATTTTAGTTAAAATATAAAAAGATATTAAATAGGTTTCTGGGCTAGCTTATAGCTTATATTTAGTGTCAAATTAGGCTTGCCTCAGGTTGCAGTGTGTGGGATAATAAACACCATAGCATTGTCTCCCAAGGGACAAGCAGAGAGAAAGAGCTAGTCACATCTTTGAAGTAAGATGCCATAAACCAAATGGCCAATGTTTATGAGGGACCAAATGACAGCGAGGAAGCAGCGAAACAGCTAGGGTGATCTCTGTGAAGATAAAATGGCATTATCCAAATAGCCAATGTTTATGAAGGACGAGAGAGGAACAGGGAAGTGGAAAGATAAAATGTCGTAAACCAAATGGCCAATGTTATCTTGTAACATGTAAACAAAAGGCCTTTGATGTGATGCATTCTGTGGAAACCTTTTCCTGTACCTCTGACCATGACTAATGTCTGTGAAATGTGCTAAGGGGACAAAAAAACCCTATTTAAGGCAATGTAATTCTGTTGTTCAGGGAAGGTGAATGGAGGACGGTCAAGTGTCTGTAATGGTCACTTGACTGGAGTCCTCCCTCCTTCCATCGGCCGATGTTAAGTAAAGTTTTGATCTGGTCTACCAAACAGTTTGTGTGGTGTCTGTTTATTAAGAAGCGAACCTGGTTTAGTAGTTATAAAAGTAACTTTTTCATTGGCGTAGTTATGCAGGCCTCGCTGGGACCACATCAACGGCTGACTGTGCAAGAGGTTGCAGAGGTTGCCGGGATTGGAAGGGAGATAACTGAGCTCTATCGGCCCCCTTGTAAGACCGACTCCCTAGAAACTCCCGGGAACATCTGTGATCCTTCATCAGACATTGAATTGGTTCCCTGCCGAGGTTCTTAGCAACAGACAAAGGTAAGACCAGTTGGGCTTTATATGGGGTTTTTTTTTAAGAAGGGATTGTGTATGTATTTTTAAGACAGAATTGTGTATGTATTTTTAAGACAGAATTGTGCATGTATTTTTAAGAAGGGCTTGTGTATATTTTTAAGAAGGACTTGAGCGGTTTCTCTTTCTATCTCTCTTTGTTTTCTCTTTTTCTCTATCTCTACTAAGGGCTCATAGGCCTCATTGAGACATCCGTGATTTGTCGGGTTGAGAATGGGGGGTTGAGGTGTGCGTCTGGCTTATTGAGACATCTGAAGAGTTGTCGGATTCAGAAATAAGTGGCGTTGTATATTAAAGAGTTAAGAAGTCTGCCAGGTTGAGAAACGGGGGTCTTGGTTAGTGGGTCTGCTTCGTTGAGACACTTGGGTCGTATATTAAAGGGTTAAAAAGTCAGCCAAATTGAGAAACTGGGGTCTCGAGTAGCGAGTCGGCCTGGTTGATATATTTGGAACGATTCGGAATTAAGAAGTCTGCTTTCTTTTTCTCTCTCTTTCTATCTATCTATGGGGAATGCTCTGGATAACAGTCCAACATATGTGTTATTTGAATCCTAGGTATAATAAGAAATTTAGAATGTTAAGTTACAAGTTGACCAAACGGTTAGGGGATGAAGCCTGGCCAGTAGGAGGAACATGGAATGTAGAGACATTTATATGGGAAAGGAAGGCAGGAAAGAAATGGAAGAAAGGAATTGAAACATGGGACGCAGAAGCAGTGAAGAAGCATGAGGAGAGTATAGAGTTTGAAGTTGGATGGATGCTGTATGTAAGAAGGGGATAGAGTTAAGAAACAAGGATAGCACTATGAAAGGATGGAACGTATTGCAACTAGAATGCCAGTGGGCAGAGGAACAAGAGGAAATAATTAAAAGACAGACAGGAGGTGAGAAACAGGTGATGGTTAGTAAAAAAATAAACCCAGTACTGGTAAATCCTCTGGAGGAGACTTCATGTCTGGCACGACGACCCTATTTGGTAATGAAGATGAGGAGTTAGATAATCTTGGGAGATGTCCACCTCCCTATGCCCTACCAGTAGCAATGGCATCTTTACCTGGGACAGTTCCGTCAGTAACATCCCTATACCTTGAAGTTCTGACCTTACAAAGCTCCCCAGGATTGGGAGCACGGGAATGCCTTTCTGTGCGTAATTTGTTTAACGCATTGATGCTACCAGAACAGCTGGTCATTGTTAAATGTACTGCACACACTGGTGCTGGGGACCCTATAGCAAAGGACAATGAGTTGCTGATAGTGTATCCAAACAGGCAGCCTGTACATCCAAATGCATAGTGACAGCACGTAAACAGATGCTAGCAAATAGAACGGTCCTGCCAAACATGAAGGAGGTATGTACATTACAGAGGGACGCCTCTCATATATAATAATAACTATGGAAACAAGAGGGCTGTGCCATTGATTCAGCACACCCCGCTTGGACAAGTTGGTGTATTCGATACATATTTACTCGTCTTACCCATGCTGGTAAGGAGGGAATGATAGGATAACAAAGGAAACGTGGTGGCAGGCCTCTGAATGTAAAATTGCCAACGAAGTAATCCAGGCAAATCAATTAAGATACCCTCAGCGGTGACGCCAATGTCATCACGATCGTTTGAATGCATACCGATTGATTTTATTGAAATACTAAGGGCCCAGAGTTATAAATATTGCTTAGTGATTTTAGATTTATTTAGCAGGTGGAGTGAAGCTCTACCAACCACTAATAATACTGCTGAAACTATGGTAACATTGTTGTTAAGACGAGTTATTCCCAGGTTTGGCCTACCTAATGTCATAAGTTCAGACAATGGTCCTCATTTTAACCACTATTAATAAGGAAAAATGTGAACATTTTAATATTCGACTGCAATTTCACTGTGTACACCACCCACAGGCATCTGGGATGGTGGAAAGAGTCAATGGGGATTGCAAAACAAAATTACCCCGGAGGTAAATCCTTTTTCTGACAGGCAACTATGTTATAAAAAAAATTGGGGATGAAGGGAAATTTGATGGAGAAATGAGGATAAGGTAGGGAGACTGAAAAGTCACGGGGAGTCTGACTAATCATGATCTGGATCAATGTCCAATTAGGGTTAGGTAACCAGGATTTTGGTAAACAGAAGTCTTGTCAGAAAAAGGGAAAGTAAAATACAAAGAGATGTCTTTGAAGATGAAATATTATATACTGCTGGTAAAACAATGTTTTTGTATATATACTGCTGGTAAAACAATGTTTTTGTATATGTACTGCTTGTAAAACAATGTTTTTTTATGTGGAATGTGTGAAATTCGAAGCAATGAGCAAAGTTGTGTGTCGCTTTAAGAAGTTTGTCCTTTAAAATGCAAATGGGACAGACAGTTTATGGTGTGCTCTGTTAAGAAACAGGCATGAATGGGGGGCGGAGCTATACTCGAATGATAAAATGTGTTGGTTGATTATAAATCTTTTGAACCAAGTTTAAAAAAGACTCATCCCGATTAAAGTGTTAAATGAGATTGGAAATGTCAAAATTACAGAGAAAAAGAAAATGTATTATTGATTACTGATTCTGAGTGAGTTCTTTTGGGAAAGATTGTTTTGAGATGATAACAGAGGTTGTCTTTTAAAATGCAAATGAAGCAAGATTACTGTTTTCAAGCAAACAAAAAGATGTTGAAGCATGTGCTGTGTGAGGGAAATTAGGTAGATGAAAAATTGTCTTATGACTTACAAAAGGGGGTTTGAGGGAAGTAGATTGGGGAAGAGAACATATTTGGAGAATTGAATATTTAGGTGGGGAGAGCCTCTTTGGATATAATTGGATTAAAGAATAAGTTCACAGGGAAGTGTTAAGAAGGAACTGAGATACGAGGATCAAAGGAAGACAAAAGTGCTGGAGAAACTCAGCTGGGAACAAGATTCACAACTTTTTATTGATACAGGAAAAGCTGCTGTCCACCCCCTGGAGAGTGGGGGGGAAGCCACCTACAGGCCCTGGGCAATTAACTAATTATGTATGGACGGCAATTAACCCATGTCTTGCCAGATCTACATTCTCAGGATGGAGGAGCTTTGCTGGAAGCCATAAAAGCTATACGATGATGGTGCTGGGACAAGAAGAAATTGAGACTGTATTGAAAAGAACAACCAAGTGTTGCTAACAACATGAACTGCTGTAAAGATTGAAGATCATCGTCGCTGGATACATTTGATTGACTGTGAACAGTTTGTGGAAACAAGGACGATGGGCTATTGATGCTCCCTTTATTCTGGGGTGGCCCAGCCCACATGGACTGAACTTTCTTCAGACTGGCAAACTTGCGGACTAACCCACATTTAAAGGATGGTACACACCTCCTTTTAAACAAGATTGAAGTCAAACATGACAAGCGCAGCAAATATACCCTGACTACAGACAGTAAGAGGTCTGCAAAGGCCAGTTAAATCTACCTGTTTTTGCCACAACCAAGGCACTGGTGTATTTTTAGGAAACAGTATATTTGTGACAGGCATTGTTATGTTGCAAATGCAGTGCCACACAAGAGAAGCATGAACCAGTTACACCAGCACAAGGGGAGTTCCAAGCGAAGCCGAATAAAGGCTGAGCAATTTTTATGATCCTTTTCCTGTCCTATGGTAGTATCTTAGTGTCACGTCCGGGGGAGGTTGGTGGCCATTTAAAATGTTTGGAGGGACTTGTGGAACGATTGTCCACTATGAAATGATTGTGTTACTAGTGTACTATTAATTTGTCTGATGAGATGCTTATGGCTTTCGTATGTACTCAGCAAGGACTGTAGTTGTTATCAAAAATTTGATAAAAGGATGGAATGATGAAGCTGAATTTTTGTTAAAATATAAAAAGATATTAAATAGGTTTCTGGGCTAGCTTATAGCTTATATTTAGTGTCAAATTAGGCTTGCCTCAGGTTGCAGTGTGTGGGATAATAAACACCATAGCATTGTCTCCCAAGGGACAAGCAGAGAGAAAGAGCTAGTCACATCTTTGAAGTAAGATGCCATAAACCAAATGGCCAATGTTTATGAGGGACCAAATGACAGCGAGGAAGCAGCGAAACAGCTAGGGTGATCTCTGTGAAGATAAAATGGCATTATCCAAATAGCCAATGTTTATGAAGGACGAGAGAGGAACAGGGAAGTGGAAAGATAAAATGTCGTAAACCAAATGGCCAATGTTATCTTGTAACATGTAAACAAAAGGCCTTTGATGTGATGCATTCTGTGGAAACCTTTTCCTGTACCTCTGACCATGACTAATGTCTGTGAAATGTGCTAAGGGGACAAAAAAACCCTATTTAAGGCAATGTAATTCTGTTGTTCAGGGAAGGTGAACGGAGGACGGTCAAGTGTCTGTAATGGTCACTTGACTGGAGTCCTCCCTCCTTCCATCGGCCGATGTTAAGTAAAGTTTTGATCTGGTCTACCAAACAGTTTGTGTGGTGTCTGTTTATTAAGAAGCGAACCTGGTTTAGTAGTTATAAAAGTAACTTTTTCATTGTCATCTCTACTTATGGGGAGAATTCTTATTTAGTTCTTTGACGATTGTGAAAATCAGGCAAATTAACATCATTTTAAGATTAAGGAGTAAGCCATTTAGAACGGAGACGAGGAAACACTTTTTCTCACAGAGAGTGGTGAGTCTGTGGAATTCTCTGCCTCAGATAGGCGGTGGAGACAGGTTCTCTGGATGCTTTCAAGAGAGAGCTAGATAGGGCTCTTAAAAATAGCGGAGTCAGGGGATATGGGGGGAAGGCAGGAACAGGGTACTGATTGGGGATAATCAGCCATGATCACATTGAATGGTGGTGCTGGCTCGAAAGGCAAATGGCCTACTCCTGCACCTATTGTCTATTGTCTATTGTCTATACCATAACTATTGTGGAAACTGGAATTATAAAGACAAAGTAAGATGTGAACATGTCAGACTGAAAACTGGGGAGAGCAGACATTTTTGTACAGATGAAAGATAAGCAAACTACTCAAATAAAATTTGTTTTTCCACAGTTCATAATAATGTATAATAGTGAGGGTAAAACAGTTTATGGTCTGGATACCAGCAATGGAAAGAAAAGGAAATTCAGGTAATTTGTTATCTCAGGTTCGTCCGAGAAACGGAGTCGTTCCTCGACAAGTCCTACAGCAAGATTGTTACACCTAAGGTACTGGAAGAGAGAAGGTGGGAGACGGTGAGAAAGGGAGGGAAGCATGGAATGCAAACATCCCCGGGTGTTGTACCTCTTGTGAACAGGTTCACCCACTTAGAAGCTGTCGGGACAGAAGACGTTGTTACACTGGCTTGCGATGCGAATAGGGCTGTTGAGCCAAAACCAAAGAGGCCAAAGTCAGGCAACGCCATTGTAGTGGGAGACTCCATTGTGAGAGGTACGGACAGGGGATTCTGCGGCAACAGACGGGATTCGAGGATGGTGTGCTGCCTTCCTGGTGCCAGGATCCAGGATGTCACGGACAGAGTGCAGAAAATCCTCAAGGGCGAAGGTGAACAGCCGGAAGTCGTAGTGCATGTCGGCATAAATGATGTCGGAAAGAAGGGGATGCAGCGTGACTTTAGAGAGCTCGGAAAAATGCTGAAAAGCAGGACCTCCAGGGTTGTTATCTCCGGTTTGCTTCCAGTTCCTCGTGCTGGCGAGAGCAGGAACAGGGAGATATGGGACCTGAATGTGTGGCTGAGGAACTGGTGCACGGGGCAGGGATTTAGATTCTTAGATCACTGGGATCTGTTTTGGAGTATGGGGGAACTGTACAAAAGGGACGGATTGCATCTTAACAGGTGGGGGATCAGCATTCTGGCAGGCAGGTTTGCCACTGCTACACGGGTGGTTTTAAACTGAATAAGGGGGGTGGGATGTCAAATGGGATAGTTGAGGATGGAGTTAAAGGGAAAGGGTTTCTTAAATGTGTGAGCGGAGAGACAGAGGGGTGTCAAATGAGGGTAGAAGCAATAGGTAGCAAAGTGAAAAGTAAAAGTGGCAGGCAGACAAATCCAGGGCAAAAATCAAAAAGGGCCACTTTTCAACATAATTGTATAAGGGGTAAGAGTGTTGTAAAAACAAGCCTGAAGGCTTTGTGTCTCAATGCAAGGAGCATTCGTAATAAGGTGGATGAGTTGAATGTGCAGATAGCTATTAATGACTATGATATAGTTGGGATCACGGAGACATGGCTCCAGGGTGACCAAGGCTGGGAGCTGAACATCCAGGGATATTCAATATTCAGGAGGGATAGACAGAAAGGGAAAGGAGGTGGGGTAGCGTTGCTGGTTAGAGAACAGATTAACGCAATAGAAAGGAAGGACATTAGCTTGGAGGATGTGGAATCGATATGGGTAGAGCTGCGAAACACTAAGGGGCAGAAAACGCTAGTGGGAGTTGTGTACAGGCCACCCAACAGTAGTAACAGAGTTGGGGTGGGGAAATTAGAAATGCGTGCAACAAAGGTAAAACAGTTATAATGGGTGACTTCAATCTACATATAGATTGGGGATTGGGTGAATCAAATTGGCAAGGGTGCTGAGGAAGCGGATTTCTTGGAATGTATGCGGGATAGTTTTCTAAACCAACATGTAGAGGAACCAACGAGAGAGCAGGCTATTCTAGATTGGGTATTGAGTAATGAGGAAGGGTTAGTTAGCAGTCTTGTTGTGCGTGGCCCCTTGGGCAAGAGTGACCATAATATGGTTGAGTTCTTCATTAGGATGGAGAGTGACATTGTTAATTCAGAAACAAGGGTCCTGAACTTAAAGAAAGGTAACTTTGAGGGTATGAGAGGTGAAATGGCCAAGATAGACTGGCAATTGATTCTTAATGGGTTGACGGTGGATATGCAATGGAAGGCATTTAAAGACTGCATGGATGAACTACAACAATTGTTCATCCCAGTTTGGCAAAAGAATAAATCAGGGAAGCTAGTGCATCCGTGGATAACAAGGGAAATCAGGGATAGTATCAAAACAAAAGATGAAGCATAAAAATTAGCCAGAAAAAGCAGCCTACCAGAGGACTTGGAGAAATTCAGTCCAGCAGAGGAGGACAAAGAGCTTAATTAGGAAAGGGAAAATAGATTATGAAAGAAAACTGGCAGGAAACATAAAAACTGACTGCAAAAGCTTTTATAGATATGTGAAGAGAAAAAGATTAGTTAAAACAAATGTAGGTCCGTTGCAGTCAGAAACAGGTAAATTGATCATGGGGAACAAGGACATGGCAGACCAATTGAATAACTACTTTGGTTCTGTCTTCACTAAGGAAGACATAAATAATCTACCGGAAATAGCAGGGGACCGGGGGTCAAATGAGATGGAGGAACTGAGTGAAATCCAGGTTAGCCGGGACGTGGTGTTAGGTAAACTGAATGCATTAAAGGCTGATAAATCCCCAGGGCCAGATAGGCTGCATCCCAGAGTACTTAAGGAAGTAGCCCCAGAAATAGTGGATGCATTAGTGATAATTTTTCAAAACTCTTTAGAATCTGGAGGAGTTTCTGAGGACTGGAGGGTAGCTAATGTAACCCCACTTTTTAAAAAGGGAGGGAGAGAGAAAACAGGGAATTACAGACCAGTTAGTCTAACATCGGTGGTGGGGAAAATTCTGGAGTCAGTTATTAAAGATGGGATAGCAGCACATTTGGAAAGTGGTGAATTCATTGGACAAAGTCAGCATGGATTTATGAAAGGTAAATCATGTCTGACGAATCTTATAGAATTTTTCGAGGATGTAACTAGTAGAGTGGATAAGGGAGATCCAGTGGATGTGTTATATCTGGACTTTCAGAAGGCTTTCGACAAGGTCCCACATAAGAGATTAGTATACAAACCTAAAGCACACGGTGTTGGGGGTTCAGTATTGATGTGGATAGAGAACTGGCTGGCAGACAGGAAGCAAAGAGTAGGAGTAAACGGGTCCTTTTCACAATGGCAGGCAGTGACTAGTGGGGTACCGCAAGGCTCAGTGCTTGGACCCCAGCTATTTACGATATATATTAATGATTTGGACGAGGGAATTGAATGCAACATCTCCAAATTTGCGGATGACACGAAGCTGAGGGGCAGTGTAAGCTCTGTGGAGGATGCTAGCAGGCTGCAAGGTGACTTGGATAGGCTGGGTGAGTGGACAAATGCATGGCAGATGCAGTATAATGTGGATAAATGTGAGGTTATCCACTTTGGTGGCAAAAACAGGAAAGTAGACTATTATCTGAATGGTGGCCGATTAGGAAAGGGGGAGATGCAACGAGACCTGGGTGTCATGGTACACCAGTCATTAAAAGTAGGCATGCAGGTGCAGCAGGCAGTGAAGAAGGCGAATGGTATGTTAGCATGCATAGCAAAAGGATTTGAGTATAGGAGCAGGGAGGTACTACTGCAGTTGTACAGGGTCTTGGTGAGACCACACCTGGAGTATTGCGTACAGTTTTGGTCTCCTAATCTGAGGAAGGACATTCTTGCCATAGAGGGAGTACAGAGAAGGTTCACCAGACTGATTCCTGGGATGTCAGGACTTTCATATGAAGAAAGACTGGATAGACTCGGCTTGTACTCGCTAGAATTTAGAAGATTGAGGGGGGATCTTATAGAAACTTACAAAATTCTTAAGGGGTTGGACAGGCTAGATGCAGGAAGATTGTTCCCGATGTTGGGGAAGTCCAGAACAAGGGGTCACAGTTTAAGGATAAGGGGGAAATCTTTTAGGACCGAGATGAGGAAAACATTTTTCACACAGAGAGTGGTGAATCTCTGGAATTCTCTGCCACAGAAGGTAGTTGAGGCCAGTTCATTGGCTATATTTAAGAGGGAGTTAGATGTTGCCCTTGTGGCTAAAGGGATCAGGGGGTATGGAGAGAAGGCAAGTACAGGATACCGAGTTGGATGATCAGCCATGATCATATTGAATGACGGTGCAGGCTCGAAGGGCCGAATGGCCTACTCCTGCACCTATTTTCTATGTGTATGTTTCTATGTTATGACCACAAGATCACATAAAAAATTCTAAACTACAAAAAATTCCATGCCTTTTGGAACTTTGGCATGAAGTTAATTTGATTTGCCTTACCATTTCTTTTCAATAACAATTCAACAGCATCCAAATTATTCATAGCAGCTGCAAAGTGAAGTATTGTTCGTCCCTGATTGTCAGTCTGTTTGAAATTAAATGTTTTGACGGACAACAAAGCTGTCAACTCCTCATTGCCTCCAAGGACAGCCTGAAAGTACAGAAAATCAAAATGTGTACTTCTGTACTTCATGGGTGCTCTTTTATGCCAGTGCCATTTTACTGAACTAATCCCACACACCTTTACATTTAAAAAAAATAGTAATTTCTGCCCCCCTCCCAATCTTTGCACATCCCCAATCTTTTCCACTCGTCACTTTAATTTCATGTTTCATGAACTGTATCTTGTGCTTAATGACTGTTGGCAAGTCAATTTCCCTCCTGGGATAAATAAAGTTCAACCGTATCGTACCTTAATATAATAACTGAGCCTCCACTGCTTTCTTGGGCAGAGAATTCAAAAAGTTTCTATCTATTGGATAAATAAATGTTCACTAATTTTAGTCCTGAATAGCGATCTGTATTATATTCCATGGTTTAGGTACCCCAACCAGGGGATACATCATCCCTGCATCAACTGTGTTACCTCTAAAAGAATTTTACATGTATCAATAAGATACTCATTCTTCTAAACTTTTTAAAGCCCCATTCTGTCTAATCAATCTTAATTGGGCAATTCCCTCATAAGAATTAATCTAACTAAATTCTATTACACAGTCTAACTAAACTAATCCAACTAAACTCCCTCCAGTCTTTATTTTCCAATATCCTTCCTTCGATAGGGAGACAGAACCTGTGCAAGCAATTGAAGCACTTTTAAATACTTAAAAACTAAACATAAATTATATTTTAAAAGCTCACCTTTTCTCTATCTTTAAAAATATGGGAAATCCTACAAATCTATGGAGTTTTTTGTGGCAGTAACAAGCAGGATAGACAAAGGAGATGTTGTTTAGTTGGATTTTCTTTTTTTTTTAATATACTCTTTTATTGGCATTCCACAACAAACACATTTCCAAAAAACGGGTTTCAGGTATAATACTATATGTATACATCATCCACTTATGTTTGTCTTGAATTGCCTCTTTTTGAGATTTGTACAAAACAAATATAGAAAAAAGAACACATTAAAAACTACGAACACATAGGGAGTGATCCTTTCTTTACCATATAATCAAACATTTGTAAAAATAAAGTCTGGCCTATGAGGCGTTACATAGTTAACCCAATTTTCCCAGCGTGACACAAATAAATACAATTTAAAGTTAACATATGCTGTTATTTTCTCCATTTTATAAATGTCCATCGTGATGTCCATCCATGCATTCAGTTGGAACATCCTGTGATAACCATTTATTTGTGAGAGCTTATTTACCAGCTACCATCAATATATTCTGTAAGTCAAGTCAAGTCAAGTCAAGTTTATACGTCACATACACATACGAGATGTGCAGTGAAATGAAAGTGGCAATGCTCGCGGACTTTGTGCAAAAAGACAAACAAACAAACAACCAAACAAACTATAAACACAATCATAAACACATACATATTCTTTTATATATTCAATATTGGAAGGAAAATCGTTCAGTAAAGTTAGTCCCTGGTGAGATAGGAGTTTACAGTCCGAATAGCCTCCGGGAAGAAACTCCTTCTCAACCTCTCCTTTTTCACAGCATGGCAACGGAGGCGTTTGCCTGACCGTAGCAGCTGGAACAGTCCGTTGCATGGGTGGAAGGGGTCTCCCATGATTTTATTGGCTCTGGAGTTGCACCTCCTGATGTTTAGTTCCTGCAGGGGGGCGAGTGAAATTCCCATAGTGCTTTCGGCCGAACGCACTACTCTCTGCAGAGCCTTCTTGTCCTGGGCAGAGCAATTCCCAAACCAGATGGTAATATTTCCGGACAAGATGCTTTCCACAGCCGCTTAGTCTTTTTTCCACCAGTCTTCAGGTATGAGTCCAAAAAACATGGTCTTACTCTCCAGGGGCACGTGACATCTAAAAATGTCATGTAAGGCATCATGTAACTCTCTCCAAAAACTTTAATAACAGGGCAATCCCAGAGAACATGGTAATAATCTGCCTTTAAATTTCCACATTTTCTCCAACAAACTGGAGAGTTCCCACCATAATGGGATTTCTGAGAAGGCATAATAAAATACCATATCAGGCTTTTCCAACTAAACTCCCTCCAGTTTTGTGAACTGGTACACTTCCATTGATACCTTCATATTGCAGTCCATTCTTCCTCGGATATGATTATCCCTCCTTCCTTCTCCCATTTCATCTATATATTACTAAAAGTCTCATCTTGACCACTTCCTGTTGCACTGTATATTGATATTAGAAAAAACGCTGCCACTTACGGCTGTGATTTTTGGCCATCTTACTCAGAGTCCTCCTCCGCTACGCAGGACAAAAGGATTTTTCCCATCGATGAAAAATAAAAGAGTTATTAGTGTTTATAAAATGTTGAGATTCTCTCTACTGAAGGCCACGCCCCTTCCGGAGGGACTATAAAACCCGGAAGTGTGAAGGTGCCTCAGTTCTCTGCAAGATGGGGGAGCCAGAGGTCGCAATTCTCAGTCTGAGCTATGAATAACACTGAACACATGTCTACTAAACTGTAAGTGGTTTTACTGACCTGTCAGTGCCCTTAATGTGGTTTGAAAATGTAGTTTGAAAATGCAAAAGTGTGTTTTGATTTGAAAGTGCTAAAGCTGTGTTGCCTTTGGTTTGAAAGTGCTAAAGCTGTGTTGCCTTTGGTTTGAAAGTGCTAAAGCTGTGTTCTGTGTTGCCTTTGGTTTGAAAGTGCTAAAGCTGTGTTGCCTTTGGTTTGAAAGTGCTAAAGCTGTGTTCTGTGTTGCCTTTGGTTTGAAAGTGCTAAAGCCTTGTTGCCTTTGGTTTGAAAGTGCTAAAGCTGTGTTGCCTTTGGTTTGAAAGTGCTAAAGCTGTGTTGCCTTTGGTTTGAAAGTGCTAAAGCTGTATTGCCTTTGGTTTGAAAGTACTAAAGCTGTGTTGCCTTTGGTTTGAAAGTGCTAAAGCTGTGTTGCCTTTGGTTTGAAAGTGCTAAAGCTGTGTTGCCTTTGGTTTGAAAGTGCTAAAGCTGTATTGCCTTTGGTTTGAAAGTGCTAAAGCTGTATTGCCTTTGGTTTGAAAGTACTAAAGCTGTGTTGCTTTTGGTTTGAAAGTGCTAAAGCTGTGTTGCCTTTGGTTTGAAGTCAAGTCAAGTTTATTCGTCACATACGTATACGAGATGTGTAGTGAAATGAAAAGTGGCAATGCTTGCGGTTTGTGCAAAAAGACTACAAAACAGAATGTAATTACATATTTGTGGGAGAAAAAAAAGAGAAGAAACAGCAATTTTAAAAGACACCACACAACAGTAAATTGGGAGAGTAAGTTAGTCCCTGTTGAGATAGGAGTTTACAGTCCTAATGGCCTCTGGGAAGAAACTCCTTCTCATCCTCTCTGTTTTCACAGCATGGCAATGGACGCGTTTGCCTGACCGTAGCAGCTGGAACAGTCTGTTGCTGGGGTGGAAGGGGCCCCCCATGATCTTGTTGGCTTTGGATTTGCACCTTCTGATGTATAGTTCCTGCAGGGAGGCAAGTGTAATTCCCATAGTGCGTTCGGCCGAACCCATTACTCTCTGCAGAGCCTTCTTGTCCTGGGCAGAGCAGTTCCCAAACCAAATTGTGATGTTTCCAGACAAGATGCTTTGCACAGCCGCTGAGTAGAATCACTGGAGGATCCTCAGAGACACTCTGGATTTCCTCAATTGCCTGAGGTGTGATGTCCATGTCATATCCTCTGAGATGTGGAGTCCCAGGTATTTAATGCAGCTCACCCTATCGACAGAATCACCATTTATCTTCAATGGTATGTACGTCCACGGATGTTGTGCCCTCCTAAAGTCCACAATCAGGTCCTTAGTTTTTTTGACATTCAAGAGGAGGCTGTTGTCCTGACACCAGAGTGCCAGATCAGCCACCTCCTCCCGGTAGGCCTTCTCATTGTTATCGGAGATCAGGCCCACCACCACAGTGTCATCAGCAAACTTAATTATAGAGTTGGGGCTGAACCTAGCCACACAGTCATGTGTATACAGGGAGTACAGTAGGAGGCTGAAGACGCTGTGCTCAGGGCGAGGGACTTTGATGTATTTCCTCCCATCTTGACTACCTGGGGCCTGGCGGTAAGAAAGTCCAGGACCCAGCGACACAGGGGGGTGTTGAGCCCCAATTCCAGCAGCTTCTCAGCAAGTCTGGTGGGGACTATCGTGTTGAAGGCTGAACTGAAATCTATGAACAGCATCCTCACATAGCCCCCCTTCTGGCTGTCAAGGTGAGAGAGAGCAGTGTGCAGAACCTGGGGGACCGCATCGTCCGTGGATCTGTTCGGACGGTATGCGAATAGTAGCGGGTCACTGCCTGCTGCACCTGCATGCTTACTTTCAATGACTGGTGTACCATGACACCCAGGTCTCGTTGTATCTCCCTTTTTCCTAATTGGCCACTGTTGTGTCTTCGTGTTTGATATCCTGATAATAAACGACACAATTCAGGTTGTTTCAGTTGACTTAATGTACTCCTTTATTCAGCTCCTTTGTCTGTGTGGCGTAGTAATACTGAAAGTGCTTACATACCTAATCACAGTGTGTGTGTGTGTGGTGAGTGTGCCTGATACAAAGTAGTGCAGGAGGTTGGGACTGCTACAATGAATATGTAGCATATGTAACATCCCCCCTTCTCAAAAGAAAGGAACAAAAATTAGTGACACTAGAGGATTGCCAGAGCGAGGGTGGCAATCCTGTAGCAGATACCGTGGGATTATTCTGCCCACATTCATGGCATTCTGCTTTCTACTATACTACACAACAAAATATATAATGGCAGCTTGTTTTCTTTCAGGTAGTGCGTAGCCAGTCAAGAGTCATGTCTTGGCGTGACTTGTCCCTTCCAGTGCTAGCGATAACGCGCTAGATGGTTGCTCCTGGATCAACCAGTAAGATGTTGCTCCTGGATCTAGTAGATCTGGTTGTTGCCTGCAGTGTTGCACTCGATGTATTGGTAACTTGTTGAGTTGTTTCCTGGCCATTGGTTGGTGCTGGTTGACTATATGACTCACTGGTAGCAGTTTGTGAGAATGTGTTGTCATCAATGGCAGGTGTTGCTGCTGCTGTGGGTGATGTCCTAGGAGTTGCTGGTGTTGTCTTTGGAGTTGCAGGTGTTGACATTTCAGGTGTCGGGCGGATGTGAATTCTGTTTCGTCTCAACTGCCTGCCCGGTTCTGTCTCTATGATATATGATTTTGGGGTTCCAGCCCTGCTGGTGATTTGTGCTGGGGTCCATTTCTTTGTTGTTGGATCCTGAGCATGTACGTTTTGGCCTTGAAATAGTTCAGGCAAGTACTGTGCATTTTTGTTGTATTGTTTCAGCCCGTCCTCCTGGGCAGCTGCCAATTTTGCCCTTGTTTCTTCTTGGTCGATAGGGGGTTGGATTTTGCTTGGCAGGGTGGTTTTGTATTTCCTGCCATTTAGCATTTCTGCAGGAGACTTCATGTCAGCCTTTAGTGGAGTTGCCCGTAAGGATAAAAGTGCCAGGTTTGGATCCTCCTTTGCCTCTCGGCATTTTATTAGTGTTTTCTTGGCTGTCTGTACTTGCCTTTCAATAAACCCATGGCCCTTTGGGTAATGTGGTGAAGATGTTGTGATTTTGAACCCGTATTCGGTGGCTAGCTCTCTGAATTCCCGAGATGTGAATTGGGTTCCATTGTCACATACGATCTGCTCAGGTATTCCTTGCTCTGCAAACAACCCTCTAACAATTGACACAATTGTTTTAGCTTTCAAGTCCTTTACGTTTCTCACAAATGGGAATTTGGAGTAGTAGCAGGCCATAATCAAATACCATTGCTGGTTCTCTGTGAACAGGTCTGCTCCGATGGTTTGCCATGGCCGGCTTGGGATATCACTGGGTGTCATTTCCTCCTTCTGTTGTGAATTCCTGTATTTTTGGCATATGTGGCATGTAGATACCAGCTTTTCTATGTCCTTGTACATGCCTATCCAGTACACAGCGGATTTAGCACGGAGTCTGCACTTTTCCATTCCTAAGTGTCCCTGGTGGATCTTTTCGAGGATTTCTTTTTTCATGGACTTGGGTATGATGATTCGTGATCCGGCCATCAGGACTCCATTCTCTACCGAAATATCATCACGGATGGTCCAGTATTCGCGGAGGAGAGGCTGAACTTGTTGTCTCTTTTCTGGCCACCCCTGTATTACCATTTGGGTGAGGAGCTGGAGTTCTTCATCTCTGGCTGTTTCCTCTTTGATCTGTTCCAGCTTCACGCTTGTCACACTCACAATGTGGTGGATCTTTATGCTCAGCCCTTCCATCTCTTGTTTGTCATGTGTTGATAGTCTGGATAGGGCGTCAGCTAGCAGCAGGTCTTTTCCTGGCTTGTATCTGATGTTGTAGTCGTAGTGCTGTAGCCTCAGTAATAGTCTCTGTAGTCTGGCTGGTGCTTTGGTGAGGTTTTTTTTTTCCGATTTGTTCTAGAGGGCGGTGGTCTGTTTCAATGTCGAAATACCTTCCATATAGGTAAGTGTGAAATTTCTCGCAGCCATAGACTACTGCTAAGAGTTCTCTCTCTATGTTTGCGTACCTTGATTCTGTAGGAGTGAGTGCTTTGGATGCATACGCAATAGGTCGGCCATTTTGTATCAGTACTGCTCCAACTCCTCTCATGGAGGCATCAACTTGGAGTGTTACAGGTTTCTGTCTGTCATAGTACTGCAGGATCGTTTCTTTGCTGATGAGTTGTTTTAATTTCCCAAAATCTTGGCTATGTGAAGCACACCAATCAAATTCAGCGTCGTCTTTCATCAATTCACGGAGATTTGCTGTGTGATTAGCAAGCTTAGGTATGAAGACTCCCATGTATTGTATGAGCCCTAGGAAACTTCTTAGCTGTTTCTTGTCTTTGGGTTCCTCCATGTGGTTGATAGCATCCACTTTTGTAGGGTCCGGTTTCACTCCTTCTGCAGAGTAAATCAGTCCAAAGAATTTGCACTCCCTTTCTTTGATTATGCATTTGTCTGCATTGAGCTTTATGCCGGCTCTTCGAGTTTTTTCCATAGCCTCATGGAGGTTGTAATCATGCGTGTTTTCATCTCTGCCGTATACTTGGATATCATCTGCTATCCCGATTGCCCCTTTACAGCCTTTGTATGTTTCATCTATTTTCCGCTGGAAGACATCTTGACTCACCTTCAGTCCGAATGGGAGCCTGTTGAATCTGAATCTGCCAAATGGCGTGTTGAAAGTGGTGAGCATTGATGACTTTCGGTCTATTTTGATGTTCCAATATCCATTGCTAGCATCCAGCTTGCTGAACACCTTGGAACCGGCCAGTGCTGGTGTGATCTCTTCAAGGGTTGGAGTTGGATAATGGTTGCGCTTCAATGCATTGTTCAGATCCCTGGGATCAAGGCATATCCTTAGTTTTCCGTTTGGCTTTTCTTTGACAACAATTGAATTTACCCAATCAGTTGGTTTAGTTATTGCTGTGATGATGCCCTTTTTTTCCATTTCGTTTAGTTGTTCCCTTAGCCTCTCTTTCAGTTCAAGGGGAACACGGCGGGGTGGGTGGATCACTGGTTTCACACTGGGGTCTACTGTGATATGGTATTCGTATTCCTCAAAACAACCAACGGTATCGTCAAAACACTCTGGGTACATGTCAATCAATTCTTCTTTGTTCCTGATGGGCGGCCGGTTTTTGATGGGTATGTTTCTGTCAATTCTGCAGGAGTTTGTCTTGATTTCATGGTTGATTGACACAATCTTCAGTCTTTGGCACGTGTTCAGGCCGAGAATAGCAGGTCCTTTCGATTTAGTGATGTAGAAGGGGCATTTCACTTCTTTCCCTTTGTATGTTCCTGCTATGATTGTTTTGCCTAGCTGTGGGATTATGGAACCTCCGTATGCAGCTAGGACTACATCGCTACTTCCAAGGATTCCTTTCCTGACGCTGCCATCTTTTGTCATGTGTTCAGGGAATATCTTTCCGTAAAGATTGACTGGTAAGATATTGCTCTGGGCTCCAGTATCAATTTTGAGCCTTAGATTAATCGTTGTTCTTTTCTTTCCCACTTTTTTCTGTAGTTGTATTATAGTATATGCTTCATCTCTGTTGCTATGTGGTTTGTTGTTTCCCATTTCGTGGACGTCAATGGTCCCAACGGAAAGGAATTCTTCCTCAGAGGTATCTGAGGTTATCTCCTCTTCCTGTTGGACGTGTGCGTGTATTTGTTTCCTTCTCGTATTTCTATCGTTCTTTGACCATTGCTGCTTTGGCTTGGTGCTGTATGATTTTGTTGACCTACACATTTTCTTCCAGTGGTTAGGCCTCCCACAGGAGTTGCAGGTAGTCCCGTATGCTGGGCACTCCCTGCGATCATCAAATGCATGCTCTGTACCGCAGTTCCAGCAGCTTCTTTGGCTTGCTTGTTTGTTTGCATGCCTAGAAAATGTCTGCTTTGGAGCCTTTAAGGTGGAGCCAGGGTCACGTTTTGAGAGAGCGTCTATATTCACTCTGGTGCTGCTCTGAGATGAGCCAACTTGAAGGCAGAGGGAGGACATTTGTTTCCTTGTGGCTTCGAAAGCTCTGGCAGCATCTACGGCGTCTTTTAGGTTGAGGGTGTCTTTCCCTATTAGGGACTTTTGGACCTCTTGGTGGGCGCACCCCCATATTAGCTGGTCGACAATTCTGTCATCTTCATCACCAAATCTGCATTTCTTGGCCACGTTCCTTAGTCTCGACAGGAAAGTGTCGGTTGTTTCTTGTGGGTCTTGTCTTAGCCCTTGGAACTCATACCGATGGATTCTGTGGTTTGATTTGGGCTCCATATGGTTCGCAAACCTTTCAAGGACTATTCCCGGATTATTGCAGTCGGGCTCTGTTAAGCTCCAACTGTTAAAAATGTCTAGACCCTTCTCCCCGAGCCATAGTAAAATATAACTGACCTTCTCTTCATCTGCAGTTCCTTTCAGGAAGCTTTTGAATGCCAGCTGGCTCTTTTGTTTGAATTTCTTGAACGCCTCCACCACATCATCGGCGTCCCAGTTCATCGTAGGGTGGAGGCTCATTGCTGCTGTGGAGGCCGCCATCTTGTGTTGTTAGGCGGGTGCACAAAAAAAATCAATTTCTCTGCAGCCGCTGTTCCTAATTCCCAATAGCGATTCACAATAGCGCGGTTTTTTACTCGAAAGTCACCGCTGCCACCATGTTGTGTCTTCGTGTTTGATATCCTGATAATAAACGACACAATTCAGGTTGTTTCAGTTGCCTTATTGTACTCCTTTATTCAGCTCCTTTGTCTGTGTGGCGTAGTAATACTGAAAGTGCTTACATACCTAATCACTGTGTGTGTGTGTGTGGTGAGTGTGCCTGATACAAAGTAGTGCAGGAGGTTGGGACTGCTACAATGAATATGTAGCATATGTAACATACCATTCGCTTTCTTCACTGCCTGCTGCACCTGCATGCCTACTTTCAATGACTGATGTACCATGACACCCAGGTCTCGTTGCATCTCCCCTTTTCCTAATCGGCCACCATTCAGATAATAGTCTACTTTCCTGTTCTTGCCACCAAAGTGGATAACCGCACATCTATCCACATTATACTGCATCTGCCATGCATTTGCCCACTCACCCAACCTATCCAAGTCACCTTGCAGCCTCCTAGCATCCTCTTCACAGCTAACACTGCCCCCCCAGCTTTGTGTCATCCACAAACTTGGAGATGTTGCATTCAATTCCCTCATCTAAATCATTAATATTTATTGTAAATAGCTGGGGTCCCAGCACTGAGCCTTGCTGTACCCCACTAGTCACTGCCTGCCATTGTGTAAAGGACCCGTTTACTCCAACTCTTTGCTTGCCAGCCAGTTCTCTATCCACATCAATACTGAACCCCCAAATACCGTGTGCTTTAATTTTGTATACTAATCTCTTATGTGGGACCTTGTCAAAAGCCTTCTGAAAGTCCAGATTTAACATCCACTGGTTCTCCCTTATCCACTCTACTAGTTACATCCTCGAAAAATTCTATAAGATTCGTCAGACATGATTTACCTTTCATAAATCCATGCTGACTTTGTCCAATGATTTCACCACTTTCCAAATGTGCTGCTATCCCATCTTTAATAACTGACTCCAGAATTTTCCCCACCACCGATGTTAGACTAACTGGTCTGTAATTCCCTGTTTTCTCTCTCCCTCCCTTTTTAAAAAGTGGGGTTACATTAGCTACCCTCCAGTCCTCAGAAACTACTCCAGAATCTAAAGAGTTTTGAAAAATTATCACTAATGCATCCACTATTTCTGCGGCTACTTCCTTAAGTACTCTGGGATGCAACTTATCTGGCCCTGGGGATTTATCGGCCTTTAATCCATTTACCTAACACCACTTCCCGGCTAACCTGGATTTCACTCAGTTCCTCCATCTCATTTAACCCCCGGTCCCTTGCTATTTCCGACAGATTATTTATGTCTTCCTTAGTGAAGACAGAACCAAAGTAGTTAATCAATTGGTTGCCACGTCCTTGTTCCCCATGATCAATTCGCCTGTTTCTGACTGCAAGGGACCTACATTTGTTTTAACTAATCTTTTCCTCTTCACATATCTATAAAAACATTTGCAGTCAGTTTTTATGTTCCCTGCCAGTTTTCTTTCATAATCTATTTTCCCTTTAGTAATTAAGCCTTTTGTCCTCCTCTGCTGGACTCTGAATTTCTCCCAGTCCTCTGGTAGGCTGCTTTTTCTGGCTAATTTGTACGCTTCATCTTTTGTTTTGATACTATCCCTGATTGCCCTTGTTATCCACGGATGCACTACCTTCCCTGATTTATTATTTTGCCAAACTGGGATGAACAATTGCTGTAGTTCATCCATGCAGTTTTTAAATGCCTTCCATTGCATATCCACCGTCAACCCTTTAAGAATCATTTGCCAGTCTATCTTGGCCAATTCATCTCATACCCTCAAAGTCACCTTTCTTTAAGTTCAGGACCCTTGTTTCTGAATTAACAATGTCACTCTCCATCCTAATGAAGAACTCAACCTATTATGGTCACTCTTGCCCAAGGGGCCACGCACAACAAGACTGCTAACTAACCCTTCCTTATTACTCAATACCCAGTCTAGAATAGCCTGCTCTCTCGTTGGTTCCTCTACATGTTGGTTTAGAAAACTATCCAGCATACATTCCAAGAAATCCTCTTCCTCAGCACCTCTGCCAATTTGATTCACCCAATCTATATGTAGATTGAAGTCACCCATTATAATTGTTTTACCTTTATTGCACGCATTTCTAATTTCCTGTTTGATGCCATCCCCAACTCCACTACTACTGTTAGGTGGCCTGTACACAACTCCCACTAGCGTTTTCTGCCCCTTAGTGTTTCGCAGCTCTACCCATATCGATTCCACATCCTCAAAGCTAATGTCCTTCCTTTCAATTGCGTTAATCTCCTCTCTAACCAGCAACGCTACCCCGCCTCCTTTTCCTTTCTGTCTATCCCTCCTGAATATTGAATATCCCTGGATGTTCAGCTCCCAGCCTTGGTCACCCTGGAGCCATGTCTCCGTGATCAGGATAAGGGGGAAATCTTTTAGGACCGAGATGAGGAAAACATTTTTCACACAGAGAGTGGTGAATCTCTGGAATTCTCTGCCACAGAAGGTAGTTGAGGCCAGTTCATTGGCTATATTTAAGAGGGAGTTAGATGTGGTCCTTGTGGCTAAAGGGATCAGGGGGTATGGAGAGAAGGCAGGTACAGGATACTGAGTTGGATGATCAGCCATGATCATATTGAATGGCGGTGCAGGCTCGAAGGGCCGAACGGCCTACTCCTTCACCTATTTTCTATGTTTCTATGATCCCAACTATATCATATTCATTAATAACTATCTGCACATTCAACTCATCCACCTTATTACGAATGCTCCTTGCATTAAGATACAAAGCCTTCAGGCTTGTTTTTACAACACTCTTACTCCTTATACAATTATGTTGAAAAGTGGCCCTTTTAGATTTTTACACTGGATTTGTCTGCCTGCCACTTTTACTTTTCACCTTGCTACCTATTGCTTCTACCCTCATTTTACACCCCTCTGCCTCTCTGCTCTTGCACCCATCCCCCTGCCACATTAGTTTAAATCCTCCCAGAGAGCACTAGCAAACACTTCCCCAAGGACATTGGTTCCATTCCAGCCCGTCCTGTTTGTACTGGTCCCACCTCCCCCAGAACTGGTTCCAATGCCCTAGAAATTTGAATCCCTCCCCCTTGCACCATTTTTCAAGCCACGTAGTAATCTGCAATATCCTCCTATTTCTACTCTGACTAGCCCGTGGCACTGGTAGTAATCCAGAGATTATTACCTTTGAGGTCCTACTTTTAAATTTATCTCCTGGCTCCCTAAATTCACCTTGTAGGATCTCATCCCTTTTTTTACCTCTATCGTTGGTGCCAATGTGCACCACGACAACTGGCTGTTCACCCTCCCCCTCCAGAATGTTCTGTAGCCATTCAGTGACATCCCTGACCCTTGCACCATGAGGCAACATACCATCCTGGAGTCTCGTTTGCGGCCACAGAAACGCCTATCTATTCCCCTTACAATTGAATCCCCTATTACTATTGCCCTTCCACTCTTTTTTATCCCCTCCTGTGCCGCAGAGCCACCCATGGTGCCATGAACTTGGCTGCTGCTGCATTCCCCTGATGAGCCATCTCCCCCAACAGTATCCAAAATGGTATACCTGTTTAGGAGGGAGATGACCGCAGGGTACTCCTGCACTACCTGCCCACGACTATACTGGCTATTGGCCACCCGTTCCCTTTCTGTCCTCTTACCTTTTACCTGCGGTGTTACCAACTCACTGTACGTGCTATTCACGACTTTCTCAGCATAGTGGATGCTCCAGTATGAATCCAACCGCAGTTCCAATCGTTCAATGCGGTCTGCAGGAGCTGCAGCTGGACACACTTCCTGCAAACGTAGTCACCAGGGACACCGACCATATCCCTGATCTCCCACATGTTGCAGGCTGAGCAAACCATGGGGCCAATCTCCACTGACATAGCTTACTCCCAAATTAAATCAACTCCCTCACACTATAAAAATCTTTATCCTTTAAACTGTACCTTTACTAATAAATACTGTACCCTTAACTCACTGAACCCTTAACCTGAAAGCAGAAATGCAAACCTGGGGTTGCACCCAATCAGCTGCTTCCTCTGGACCTCTTCCACCAATCAGAGGCTTCCACCAGACCCCTTCTCTGGAAGTGAGATGGAACACTGCAGATTGGGTACTCCTCCTCTCACCAACGGCTCCCCGGGCCTCTGTGAAAGCAAGCCCCGCGCTCGATTTTTAACTCACCGGCCAGGTAACTCCTCCTCTCACCAACGGCTCCCCGGGCCTCTGTGAAAGCAAGCCCCGCGCTTGATTTTTAACTCACCGCCCAGGTAACTCCTCCTCTCACCAACGGCTCCCCTGGCCTCTGTTAAAGCAAGCCCCGCGCTCGATTTTTAACTCACCGCCCAGGTAACTCCTCCTCTAACCAACGGCTCCCCGGGCCTCTGTGAAAGCAAGCCCCGCGCTCGATTTTTAACTCACCGCCCAGGTAACTCCTCCTCTCACCAACGGCTCCCCGGGGGTCTGGGAGGAAGAAAGGCGCAGATGTGTTTCTTGACCAGCCTCTCAAAGCATTTCATGACTACCGAGGCGAGGGCCACCGGACAGTAGTCATTCAGACAAGCTGGGGAGGCATTTTTTGGTACAGGTACAATGATAGATCTTTTGAAGCAGGCAGGGACCATGGACTTGGCCAGGGAGAGGTTGAATAAAAATCTAGTGAGCACCGGAGCTAGCTGCGTAGCACAAGACTTAAGTACTCGCCCCGAGATGCCATCTGGGCCTACAGCTTTCCTCGTGTTCACACGCGTCAGAGCCCTCCTCGCGTCGTGCTCGGACAACGAGAATGTGTGCACATCCCCAGCGATGGACCTCCCTCCAGCTTCGTTAGCCAGCACGCTGGCGATGTTGTCGTTAGCCGGCAAGTTGGTTACAGTCCGTAGCCCCTGCCACAGGCGTCTGGTGTCCTGCTGCTCCATCTGTGACTCCATCTTATCCCTGTACCTGCTTTTTGCGTCCTTCACCGCCCTTTGCAGTCGGTAGAACTCTACCTTGTAAACCTTGAAAGTGCCAAAGCTGTGTTGCCTTTGGTTTGAAAGTGCCAAAGCTGTGTGGCCTTTGGTTTGAAAGTGCCAAAGCTGTGTCGCCTTTGGTTTGAAAGTGCTAAAGCTTGCCTAATTAAAGTTGCCTTGCCTAATTAAAGTTGCCATGCCTTCGAAATAATTAAAAGTCTAATCTTGATCACTTCCTGTTTGCGCTTTATATTGATTTTAGAAAAAACACTACCACGTACGGCTGTGATTTTTGGCCATCTTACTCAGTCCCCCTCCGCTCATCAGGTGCCGAGGATTTTTCCCATCGATGAAAAATAAAAGGGTTACTAGTGTTTAAATAATGTTGAGATTCTCTCTCCTGTCAATCACGCCATGAAGGCCACGCCCCTTCTGGTGGGAGGGGTAGAGACTATAAAATCCAGAAGTGTGGTCATGGCTCAGTCTCTGCAAGATGGGGGAGGGAGAGGTCACGACTCGCTGTCTTTAGTGCCTTGCACCCTGCTTGAAATGGTATGAAACTGCACTTGAATTTGGTGGCCTTGCACCCTGCTTGAAATGGAATTTCAAGGAATAGCCGTGAGTCAACTGCGAGCTCACCAGCCGTGAGTGAGATAGCTGCCAGCACAACAGGCTTGAGTGACTGAGCTGCCAGCCCAAGAATCCGTTTGGCCCACATTGTCCATACTAGCCCTCTGGAAACCAGTCCCTTCAGCCCACAACACACATACTAGCGCTCCAGAAAGCCCCCCCCCCCCCACTGGCCACCAATATTGGAATTGGTGGAGAGGTGGAATATTGTGTTGGGAGTCCAGCCCTGCCATGTGATGCTGGGAGGGGAGTGGGAGGGTGGGTGAGGCAGGGAGGTTGGGAGAGGAGGGGTGAGAGAGATGGGAGGAGAGGGAGAGGGGAGGAGTAGATGGGGGCGTGAGAGGGAGGGGAGGGGAGAGGTGAGGGAGGAAGGGAGGAGCGGGGGGGGAGAGGGGAGGAGGGGAGGGGGAGAGGGGGCGGGGGACAGGGGGGGAGGGGGGGGAAGGGGGGGTGGTGGAGAGGGGTGGGGAGGGGAAGGGGGGTAGGAGGGGAGAGGGGGAGGGAAGGGGGGTGGGGGAGAGAGGGAAGGAGGGAGAGAGGGGAGAGAGAGATGGTGGAGAGAGAGCGATGGGCAGAGAGAGGAGATGGAGAGAGGAGAGCGAGCGCTGGAGAGAGGAGGGTGGGAGAGACAGAGAGAGCGAAATGCAACCGTGCGTCACGCGTCCAGAATGTTCTGGAAATGAAGTGTGCGTGTCTCATGTACGAAAGCTGTCGGCAGCTCTGTGGAATTCAGGGGAGCAGCCTGCCGCATCACACACACACACTAACCCCCCCCCCCCCTCCAACCACCCCCCTCCTCTCCCCCCCTCCCCTCCTCTCCCCCCTCCCCTCCTCTGCACCACTCCCCTCCCCCTTCGCCTCTCCCAGGACCGGATTTAGATGAAGAGAGGTCCTAAGGTGTTCCACTTGTGAGCCCCCCCCCCCCCAATCCCCCACCCCACGACTAGAGGAAGATGGTCCACCAGATTGACACCGATTTGCGGCCGAGCGTGGCCAATGAGATAAGGGGCTAGAAAGATTTGCTTTCTTTATTTATTTATATATTGCCAGTGCTAGAGTCGAGTTATTGGCTTAAAACACTATTATTCTGAAATGGAGGCAAGGAAAATTACTGAAGGGTTGTTTAGAAACATAGAAACATAGAAATTAGATGCAGGAGTAGGCCATTCGGCCCTTCGAGCCTGCACCGCCATTCAATATGATCATATGGCTGATCATCCAACTCAGTATCCCGTACCTGCCTTCTCTCCATACCCTCTGATCCCCTTAGCCACAAGGGCCACATCTAACTCCCTCTTAAATATAGCCAATGAACTGGCCTCAACTACCCTCTGTGGCAGAGATTTCCAGAGATTCACCACTCTCTGTGTGAAAAAAGTTCTTCTCATCTCGGTTTTAAAAGATTTCTCCCTTATCCTTAAGCTGTGACCCCTTGTCCTGGACTTCCCCAACATCGGGAGCAATCTTCCTGCATCTAGCCTGTCCAACCCCTTAAGAATTTTGTAAGTTTCTATAAGATCCCCTCTCAATCTCCTAAATTCTAGAGAGTATAAACCAAGTCTATCCAGTCTTTCTTCATAAGACAGTCCTGACATCCCAGGAATCAGTCTGGTGAACCTTCTCTGCACTCCCTCTATGGCAATAATGTCCTTCCTCAGATTTGGAGACCAAAACTGTACGCAATACTCCAGGTGTGGTCTCACCAAGACCCTGTACAACTGCAGTAGAACCTCCCTGCTCCTATACTCAAATCCTTTTGCTATGAAAGCTAACATACCATTCGCTTTCTTCACTGCCTGCTGCACCTGCATGCCTACTTTCAATGACTGGTGTACCATGACATCCAGGTCTTGCTGCATCTCCCCTTTTCCTAGTCGGCCACCATTTAGATAATAGTCTGCTTTCCTGTTTTTGCCACCAAAATGGATAACCTCACATTTATCCACATTATACTGCATCTGCCAAACATTGGCCCACTCACCCAGCCTATCCAAGTCACCTTGCAGTCTCCTAGCATCCTCCTCACAGCTAACACTGCCCCCCAGCTTAGTGTCATCCGCAAACTTGGAAATATTGCCTTCAATTCCCTCATCCAGATCATTAATATATATTGTAAATAGCTGGGGTCCCAGCACTGAGCCTTGCGGTACCTCACTAGTCACTGCCTGCCATTGTGAAAAGGACCCGTTTACTCCTGCTCTTTGCTTCCTGTTTGCCAGCCAGTTCTCTATCCACATCAATACTGAACCCCCAATGCCGTGTGCTTTAAGTTTGTATACTAATCTCTTATGTGGGACCTTGTCGAAAGCCTTCTGGAAGTCCAGATACACCACATCCACTGGTTCTCCCCAATCCACGCTATTAGTTACATCCTCGAAAAATTCTATCAGATTCGTCAGACATGATTTACCTTTTGTAAATCCATGCTGACTTTGTCCAATGATTTCACCACTTTCCAAATGTGCTGCTATCCCATCTTTAATAACTGACTCTAGCTGTTTCCCCACTACCGACGTTAGAATAACTGGTCTGTAATTCCCCGTTTTCTCTCTCCCTCCCTTCTTAAAAAGTGGGGTTACGTTTGCTACCCGCCAATCCTCAGGAACTACTCCAGAATCTAAAGAGTTATGAAAGATTATTACTAATGCATCCACTATTTCTGGAGCTACTTCCTTAAGTACTCTGGGATGCAGCCTATCTGGCCCTGGGGATTTATCGGCCTTTAATCCATTCAATTTACCCAACACCACTTCCCGGCTAACCTGGATTTCACTCAGTTCCTCCAACTCCTTTGACCCGCGGTCCCCTGCTATTTCTGGCAGATTATTTATGTCTTCCTTAGTGAAGACGAAACCAAAGTAGTTATTCAATTGGTCCGCCATATCCTTGTTCCCCATGATCAACTCACCTGTTTCTGACTGCAAGGGACCTACATTTGTTTTAACTAATCTCTTTCTTTTCACATATCTATAAAAACTTTTGCAGTCAGTTTTTATGTTCCCTGCCAGTTTTCTTTCATAATCTATTTTCCCTTTCCTAATTAAGCCCTTTGTCCTCCTCTGCTGGTCTCTGAATTTCTCCCAGTCCTCCGGTATGCTGCTTTTTCTGGCTAATTTGTACGCATCATCCTTCGCTTTGATACTATCCCTGATTTCCCTTGTTATCCACGGATGTACTACCTTCCCTGATTTATTCTTTTGCCAAACTGGGATGAACAATTTTTGTAGTTCATCCATGCAGTCTTTAAATGTCTTCCATTGCATATCCACCGTCAACCCTTTTAGAATTAATTGCCAGTCAATCTTGGCCAATTCACGTCTCATACCCTCAAAGTTACCTTTCTTTAAGTTCAGAACCATTGTTTCTGAATTAACAATGTCACTTTCCATCCTAATGAAGAACTCAACCATATTATGGTCACTCTTGCCCAAGGGGGCACGTACAACAAGACTGCTAACTAACCCTTCCTCATTAATCAATACCCAGTCTAAAATAGCCTGCTCTCTCGTTGGTTCCTCTACATGTTGATTTAGATAACTATCCCGCATACATTCCAAGAAATCCTCTTCCTCAGCACCCCTGCCAATTTGATTCACCCAATCTATATGTAGATTGAAGTCACCCATTATAACTGTTTTGCCTTTGTCGCACGCATTTCTAATTTCCTGTTTGATACCATCTCCAACTTCACTACTACTGTTAGGTGGCCTGTACACAACACCCACCAGCGTTTTCTGCCCCTTAGTGTTTCGCAGCTCTACCCATACCGATTCCACATCCTCCAAACTAATATCCTTCCTTTCCATTGCGTTAATCTCCTCTCTAATCAGCAACGCTACCCCACCTCCTTTTCCTTTCTCTCTATCCCTCCTGAATATTGAATATCCCTGGATGTTCAGCTCCCAGCCTTGGTCACCCTGGAGCCATGTCTCCGTGATCCCAACTATATCATAGTCATTAATAGCTATCTGCACATTCAACTCATCCACCTTATTACGAATACTCCTTGCATTGAGATACAAAGCCTTCAGGCTTGTTTTTACAACACTCTCACCCCTTATACAATTATGTTGAAAAGTGGCCCTTTTTGATTTTTGCCCTGGTTTTGTCTGCCTGCCACTTTTACTTTTCACCTTGCTACCTATTGCTTCTACCCTCATTTTACACCCCTCTGTCTCTACGCTCACACATTTAAGAAACCCTTTCCCTTTAACTCCATCCTCCACTATCCCATTCAACACCCCACCCCCCTTATTCAGTTTAAAACCACCCGTGTAGCAGTGGCAAACCTGCCTGCCAGAATGCTGGTCCCACACCTACAGTGCATTGTGACAGCATATGTAAGAAAGGCCTATGACAGTGTCAAAAATATTATAAACCTTGCAGGGCTCTCACTTAATTTTTTTTCTCTGTTGTCAGCCGGGCAACCTTGGCAGCTTTTTAAGTTGCCAAATGACAGTTTAGATGGTCATTTAAGACGGCTTGCATGGTGTGTGCGATAATGTGCTTGGACGAAGTGCGTAGTTACCAGTCAGAATTATGCTCAATGAAGCACTCACATATTATTTCTGCTTCAAATAATGCCACAAACTAAACATATTCACCAATCAATACATGATATATACAACAATGACATGCAGCAAAATTATAAAACTGTATCTGAACACTTTTTACATGTTGCAATGAATACAATTTCTATTATTTCTTTCCACTTCCAAACAAAAATGTGGTTGGATTATTCAGCGTATGATCAACCTCGGTGAGACCAAGCGCCGGCTTGGCGATCGCTTTGCACGACACCTCCATTCAGTTCGAAATAACCAACATGATCTCCCAGTGGCTCAACAATTCAACTCCCCTTCCCATTCCGAATCCGACCTTTCTGTCCTGGGCCTCCTCCATGGCCAGAGTGAGGCCCACCGCATATTGGAGGGGCAGCACCTCATATTTGCTGGGGAGTTTACACCCCAGTGGTATGCACATTGGCTTCTCTAATTTCAGGTAGTCCTTGTTTTCTCCCTCCTTCCCCTCCTATTCCCAGCTCTCCCACAGCCTACTGTCTCTGCCTCTCCCTATCTTTTTCATGTCATCCACCCCCCCCTGACATCAATCTGAAGAAGGGTCTCGACCCGAAACGTTGTCTATTCCTTCGCTCCACAAATGCTGCCTTACCCACTGATTTTCTCCAGCTTTTTTGTCTACCAATGGGATCCCACCACTGGCCACATCTTCCCATCTCCTCCCTGTTGGCTTTCCACAGATACCGCTCCCTCCGTAACTCCCTGGTCAATTTGTCCCTTCCCACCCAAACCACCCCCTCTCCTGGCACTTTCCCTTGCAACCGCAGGAAATGCTACACTTGTCGTTTTAATTAAGTTCAAGACTATGGGGCTGTACATTGGCCATAAAGTTGCTGCCTAAAAGTGCCAGAGACCTGGAATTGATCCTGAATATGGGTGCTGTCTGTATGGAGTTTGCTCCTTTTCCCTTTGATCACGGGTTTTCTCCGGGTGCTCTTGTTTCCTTCCACATTCCAAAGGTGTGCAGGAACCTATTTCAGACCCAACCCAAAACGTAATATTTTCCTTTTGTCCAGAGATTCTGTCTGACCTGCTGAGTTACTCCAGCTTTTTGTGTCTACTTCAGTTTAAACCAGCATCTGCAGTTCCTTCCTACACACACAATACTATATGATAGAACTTTATTAATTCCAGGAGGGAAATTGTGTGTGTGGGTATATATATTACACTTACACACACACATATATTTATATAGTTATATATTCATATATAAATGTACACCTTGTTTTCTCGTTTATAACATTGTTTACAGAGTACTATGTTTACATATTCTGTTGTGCTGCTGCAAGTAAGGATTTCATTGTTCTAACTGGGACGTGAGAGAATAAAACACTCTTGACTTACACCGCTAATGTATGGGAAAGAACTAGTGTATGGGTGATCAGTGGTCGGCGTGGACTCGGTGGGCTGAAGTGCCTGTTTCCAAGCTGTATCTTTAAATTAAACTAAAGACACTAAAACCAGAGGGAGTCTAAAGAAGGGTCTCTACCCGAAACGTCACCCAATTTCTTCTATCCTGAGTTGCTGGCTGCTCCATGGAGTTCCCCCGCACAATTAAAGCATGGAATATTCATCACCCTACCATAGTTACCCAACCAGACGCAACAAAATTTAAGGTACCTTTTTTTTCCCCAAGAACCCTTTTTGGCTTAAGTCCAAGTCAAGAGTCAAGAGGGTTTTATTGTCATGTGTCCAAGATAGGACAATGAAATTCTTGCTTGCTGCAACACAACAGAATATGTGAACATAATACAGAACAGGACATAAAAGTTCAGTGTGTTTATATACCATAGACCATATATATACACACAATAAATAAACAGATAAAATGCAATAGGGTGATTTCACGAAAGGTCACTGGAGCGTAGCTCCGCACCCACGTGACCGAAAATTTTAACTGGAGTACATGCGTCACTTCCGGTACATGTTAGTGAATGGGAAAACACGCACTTTCACACCCGTTAAAAACATCGAAAACGGCCCGTTTTTGAGCTGCAATTAACTGTGCCAGTCGGGGTGACCGTGAGGAACAGCTACCTAAATTTACAGTCCTAAAAAAAGATAGAAACTAAGGTAAATTCAAGAGGGAGCTGAAGGTGTCAAAACAGTTGTTAGCGGACATTTGCCGTGGAGATTTAAAGATCGAAAATATCGGGAATTATCGCGTTTGCTCGCTGCATTTCATCAAAAGTAAGGCATTATTGACTTTTTATCTTTATTCATTTGTTATATGAAAAGTATTAAAAGTTAAAAATCCGTCAGTAAAATTGCAAAATCGCCCATGGTTCTCAGGTGGGTTTTAACATGCAAAATGAAAATGCTTCTGAAGCTCCATTTACCATTTAAATAATCGTAAACTATCAATGCGTTTTGAAATAAATTTTACTGAGATGCAAGCTAAGGAATGGGATAATTGTCAGCTGTTAGTTGGACAAAAGCAGGACATTTTATTATTTGCCAAAATATATTTTTCAATGTTTCTTGTTTAAAGCCTGCACAATCACCCAAACTACTTATTTATTTATTTATCATCTAATAACAGAACGCCATGCACGTGCAACAAGAAGAGAGTATTAAAGCAGATTTGGTTGCAGCTCAAGCATCTATAGCTCTGCAAGTTGATGGCGTTCTTGTGCACATTGTCTATCCTGCTCACAGTGGGTGCCCAATCAGGATTGTTGACATCATTCCATGCTGCAGGCTTGTCTGTTATTAGATGATAAAGGTCCCGCCATATATCAATTAACCCGACCTCTTTAAAAATAATTTTGACTTTCTTATGTAAAGACTTTGTATCATGAGTTTTTCTACTGGATGAGTCTAGTTCTGGTTGTAAATGTATATTTAGGTCTCCCCCACAAATAAGAAGGCTTTCCGTTTCCATTATCATGATATTAATAATTCTCTGGAAGAAATTAAAATCACTTCCAGGAGGTGCATATATATTCATCAACGTCACTTGATTCCCATCTATATTCCTCCTTACTAAAATAAATCTACCCTCCTTATCACTCCTTTCAAATACTTTCTCAAAATGTAACTTGCTTGAGATGAGAGTAGCAACTCCTCTCCTACATCCCGATAGATATGAGGAGAAAAAGTGGTTAGTGAAACCCATTCTTTTAAGTTTTTCGTGTTCTTTGTCATTTAGATGGTTCCTGTAAGTATACTATATGGGCTTGTTCTTTCCTCATTTTAGTTAGAATTTTGTTGCGTTTAATTGGGTTTAACAGTCCATTCACATTAAAAGAAATGAATTTTATCTTACCATTAGCCATTTGTATTTAACTTTTTATGTATCAGTAACATGGTAAAATTAGGCATAACAAATCTACTCCCTGAACAGACAAAAACAAAAGAACATATGAAAAAACAAATGCGTGATTCCAAGGTAGGGGTCTCCTGTGGATGACCCTGGGCTAGGCGTGAGGAAATGCCTAGTTGTGGGGGACAGCCTCTCTCATCTGTGAGCTGAGGGCCCCCACTGCAGCATCCAAAAAGAGAAAAAACTTGGATTACTTGGATTTTCAGAAGCCCTTTGATAAGGTGCCACATGTTGAACATGATAGGAGCCCATGGTATTAAAGGCAAGGTCCTAGCATGAATAGAAAATAGGTTGACTGGCAGAGGCAAAGAGTGGGAATATAGGGGCCCTTTTTTGGTTAGCTGCTGGTGAGTAGTGGTGTTTTGCAGGGGTCGGTATTAGGTGTACTACTTTTCACGATATATGTTAATGATCTGGATGATGGAATTGTTGGCACCCCTTGCTTCCTCTGCACTGCCTGCTTCTCCACCTATCTTAGCATCATCTGCAAACTTGGCCACAAAGCCTTCAATCCCCTTACACAAATCATTAATATCCAATTCATTGCCAAATAATCCATTGCCACAGACAGTTGTGGAGGCCAAGACATTGGGTTTTTTGAAGTGAAGATTGATAGGTTCTTGATTAGAAAGGGTATCAAAGGTTTTGGGGAAAAGACGGGAGAATAGCGTTGAGAGGGAAAAATAGTCAACCATGATTGAATGGCAGTGTAGACTCCATGGGATGAATGGCCTATTTGGGGCTCTTATGTTTTATGGGATTACTTCATAGTTCACTTTCTAATCTCATACATCGCACCCATAGATTTAATCAGAATTGCATACATAAATTAATTGCTTTGATCCAACATGCATAAATGTTGTTATTCCATATGAGAATTCTGCAGAGGAGAAGGCTAATATTTTCTGCTGTCATTTATGCTGTATTTAGTAGTAATGAGTTCTAAAAATGTTACTCTCCCATTCTCAATACAATGTACTCTCAATCATCTGGCATCCAAGGGGAAACAGAGAGGTGCCCGTTGCATGAATATGCTGATTATATAAGAATTACTGAGAAAAAATATTTCTATACATCACTTACTATCATCAATGTTTATCAATGGCTCTATTTCCTTAGAAGATTGCAGAGATTTGGTATGTTGGCGAACACTCCCTTGAACTTCTACAGGTGTATGGTAGAAAACATATTGACTGGTTGCATTACGGCTAGGTTTGGCAACTCATATGCCTATGAATGACAGATTACAAAAGGTGATGGACACAGCCCAGTCCATAATGGGTACTGACCTCCCCAAAATCATAGGGATCTATAGAAGCACTACCTCAGAAAGGCAGCCAACATTATCAAGGACCCACATCGCCCTGGCCATGGTCACAATTCACTCCTGCCATCGGGAAGAAGATATAGGAGTATGAAATACGTGGCCTCTAGATTCTGAAACAGATTCGTCCCAACAACCACCAGGCTATTGAAGGTCTCAATGCCCTCTGGTTCTACCTCAAACAGAAATCCAATCAATTTTCCTTTGCCTCCACTCTTCTCCACCTGGTGGAATGTCTTCACCCTCAAAAACCTCTACAACTTCTCTTTTTACTCCTCTCAATTTCTCCAAGTTAAAGATGCAGCCATGGGCACTCGCATGGGCCCCAGTTATGGCTGTCTTGGTTGCATCAACAATCCTTGTTCCAAACATACACTGGCACCATCCCCCAACACTTTCTCTGCTGCTTCTATGACAGCATCAAGGTTGCCTTTCTTCACTCATGCATAACTCGTTGATTTAATTAACTACACCATTAACCCACCTGCCCTCAAATTCACCTACACTATCTCTGCTACCTCTCTCCCCTTTCTTAATCTCTGTCTCTGTCACACGGGACAGACTATTGACTGATGTCTGCTGCAAATCTACCAACTCCCACAGTTATCTGTACTACATTTCCTCCCACCCTGCCATAATGATGCTCTCCCCTACTCCCAATTCCTCCATCTCTGTGCATCTGTTCCCAAGATGAGGCTTTTCAATCTAGGACATCCGAGATGTCCTCTTTCTTTAGTAACCGTGGTTTTCCACTTGCTGTCATAGATGGATCCCTCATTCGTGACTCCTATATGGTCCATAGTTCTAACTCCCCCTTCCCCCAGATGGAACAAGGATTGAGTTCCCTTGGTCCTTACCTTTCACTCCATAGCCTCCGCTTGATCCTCCTACATTCCCATCACCTCCAATGTGACCGGATGACCAGTCACGCCTTCCAACCACTCCTTTCCACCTTCTGCAGAGACTACTCCCTCAGCAACTCCTTACTTCACTCATTCCTTCCCACCCAAACTGCCAACTCCCCAGGTATTTTCCCTTGCAACCGCAGGAGATGTAACACTTGTCCCGATACCTCCCCCCTTGCCTCCATCCGGAGACTCCAGTAATTCTTCCAGGTGAGACAAATGTTCACATGCACCTTCTCTAATCTCATCTACTGCATCTGGTGTTCCCAATGTTGCCTCCTCTACATCAGCGTGACCAAGTGTAGACTCGGCTACCACTTTGCCGGACACTTGCATTTGGTCCACCAAGGCTTACTGGATCTCCCGGTTGCTAACCATGTTAGCTCCCCTTCCCATTCCAATACTGACCTTTCTGTCCTGGGCCTCCTCCATTGCCAGAGTGAGGCCACTTATAAACTGGTGGAACTGGAGCACCTCATATTCCACTTGGGTAGCTTACAACCCAATGGTATGAACATTGAAATTTCCAATTTTAGGTCATCTCTAACCAACTCTGCCCCCCTTCCTGCTCCCTTTCCTCAGCCACAACCTCCTTCTTCATCCCCCCCCCTCCCACTACCCTCTACCTAGGTTCATTCCTCTGGCTTCACAATTTACAACTCTTCAATCCTTTGATCTCACACCTTGTTTTTTCATCTCTAGCCTTTCAAACCCGTCAGCATTTCAAAAACCATCCTTGCCTATGTTTACCTATTTCCTGCAATGCTTTGATAGATGCCTGTAGATTTTACTTCGGAGTCACGTGAGTGACTACGTGAGAAGGCCGTCAGCCCGCATGCGCGCCATTTACGTCTAACGCAAGGCGCGCGACTGGCTGGCAGACGTGCTGCTCCTCCAGCGGTAAGTTTCAAACCTGAAGGTAAGTTTCAAACTTATTTTTCAGGTTGTGCTTTTACCTTGCTCTATACAGAGTTCCTGCTGGATGTCGTTCCGGGAAATCCCGGCTGCGGAGACCGCGGGAAATACAGACTCCGCGAGGAGAACCTAGCTCGGAAAAACCCGGAAACAGAGACCGCGGGAAATCCCGGCTCCGCGAGGGGAACCCAGCTCGGGGACAACCCGGCTGTGGAGACCGCGGGAAATCCCAGCTCCGCGAGGGGAACCCAGCTCGGGGAGACCCGGAAGCGGAGACCGCAGGAAATCCCGGCTCCGCGAGGGGAACCCAGCTCGGGGACAACCCGGCTACGGGTATCCCAGCTCCGCGAAGGAAAACTCGGCTCGGGGGGAAACCCGGTCACGATGACCGCCGGCTGCGGAAGCCACGGGGAATTCCGGCTCCGTGGGCTAATACCGGCTCGGCAGGCCGGTTAACTTCTAACTAGTCCGGCCGGGAGGATTCACCTCCTGCAGTGGGAGCGTCTTCGGACGTTTCTTTGCCGGATAGAGCATTTCATAGGGAGATGCTCCATCTGATACTCCAAGGAAGGGAGTAATATCAGCGCAGGTCTCGGGGGGCCGCGGCAGCTCCTGGTACAAGGCTGCATTATATCTCCCTCTCTGAGGAGGGGAGCTAGGCAGTCGCAGTTTGGTGGTATGTCGTGAGGGAACTTTCCACGACACGCCAGCTGCGTGACACCTGCATCAGCGCCTGTTGCAGGGCTGCATTATATCTCCCTCTCTGAGGAGAGGAGCCTCGGCAGTCAGTGTATGACTGACTCCAAATTCAGAAGTATGTGCGTGAAACATACTGGAGTGCATGCGTGTGGTCAGAATTCTGTCATGGCATTAAGGATTGCGATATCCACGCAAACGGAGGAGCCGTTGCAAGGAAAAGTTGGCTTCCAGCCTATGGCAGAAAACCTGGAGCTTGGTAATGGGGCTTTTTCACGGGGCGAGTTGACGCAAGATGTCACCAGAGTGAAGTGGTCGTGGTCCATCACGAGTCTCGCACGATATAACGGGCGGTAGATAAAGAGTTCCCACGGTACTCGGCATTTCTGTTATTTGTGCGAGTGACTTGTCCGTCTCCCGAGCTTTCGCGTTAAATCTTGAATGAACATCGTGAACTACACGTGACACAAATGATGTAACTTTTTTTTTCACACACTATAAATATCCTCCCTTGGTTGAATTGGCTCATTTGGAGACATGTTTTACTGTGTATGTGGGAGACACAGATGGACTGAGCACAGTACCTCGGTCTTACTGTGTGTGGGAGAGGGGGAGAAAGAGACGTACACTCACAGAGGCAGAGTCTCTCAGCCTGTGTAAGAGGGAGGGAGAGAGAGAGAGAGGCACGCACAAGGTGGATGTGAAATCTCACCTGCCTGTTTCAGTGACAGACACCCGCCACCAGTAAATGAAGACACCCCCATCTGTCTCCCCCTCCTCTCCCTCGACTCCCCCACCTTTCCCTCCCAACTCCAGTCCCGTCCCGACCCCCTGGGAAACTGAATAGAGCAACAATATAGATATAGAAACTGAAACAATATAGAAACTGAATAGAGCAACATGGCAAAAACATCTCTGACACGCTTTACCCCCTTTCTTTGAGATTTTCTGGGAGCCATCTCTGCAAGTGTTCCTGTTAAAAAGATTATCCAACAATGACAATTAGGTGGGACGTCCTCGAAGGACACATGTTCCCTTGTCGATATTGAGACCACCTTTTTTACTCACCTTCTGTCCCCTCTGTCCAGCTACCGGGTTTACCGTTCGCAGGAGTTCCCACGCGCTATATCTCTAAAATCTGAAGTTAGGTAATGTCTAAAGGAACTGCAGACGCTGGTTAATGCTGGTTAATACGCACAGAAGGACACAAAATGTTGGTGTAACTCAGCAGGTAAGTCAGATCTGGGAAGAAAAACATAAAAAGCTGGAGTAAGTCAGCGGGTCAGGCAGCATCTCTGGAGAAAAAGAATAGGTGGCGATTCGAATCGGAACTTTTCTTCAGACAGCCTAATCGGAATTGAGTCTGAAGATGTGTCTCGTCCCGAAACATCAGCTATTTTTCTCCAGAGATGCTGCTTGACTCGCTGAGTTACTCCAGCTTTTTGTGTCTGTCTTCGGTTTAAACCAGCATGTGCAGTTCACTCCTTACACGGGTCTCTGTACAACATTGATTGGTAGTGTTCCGGACCCTGCTTCGGAAAGGCATCGATCGCTAGTCGGCGAGGACTCCGACCTGTATCTCTCAAAGAAGTACATGTGAAAAATTTCTCACGGACCATAAAAATGCGTAACCTTTCAGTAAAGTCCCTTTTAAAGTCCCTTTTAAAGATTATAGTTATTTTCTTGAATCTCATTAACATAACTCATGAATAAGTTGATGTCCATATGCGGATGCAAATCTTTATTTTTATTTATTTTTTAAATTCAATCCCACAGAAGACAATTTTTACTCACCTTCTGTCCCCTCTGTCCAGCTTCCGGGTTCACCGTTCGCAGGAGTTCCCACGGTACCCGCAAGAGTTATTACGGATATCGCACTGGCCACTACGTCCATATAATGTTGCAATGCTCAACCACAAGTTTACAAGTCACTCTTGGAGAGATTCAAACTTTCTTGAATTTTCTCCCGAGTGACCAAGATACACGATTACCTGCCGTTAGCGCTACGGTGGTCCACGGTGGTCCACGAATGCCGTACTGTTATCGCACGAGGTTCCCACGATGTTAAACTCTGGTTAACTCTTGCGTCAAGTCGCCCCGTGAAAAGGCCGCTTAAGCATCTATGACCTCACGTCACATCATTACAGAGTGCCGGCAGTGAACAGCGCTATCTGGGGAGCGCGAGGCCAGCAATGTCCAGCCGCCGAAACTTCTCCTTGGAGGATATCTAGCCAAACAGGCAAGAAACCTGGATGAGGTAGTGAAGCTGTCAGGCCAGTCAAGGTACCTACGACGAGCAAAAGCCTCACCGTTGCGGCGACTATACCCCGACGCCTTCATCGGCATTTAGTGGTTCACTGAATCTGGTGGTAGCTTGAAAGCTGATCCTCTGGGCAGAGGTCTTTTAGGCCAATGTCCAAGCCGGCCCTGAGGGAAAATGTGCAATCCACGCACCCCAGCAGTCCTATCCTCCATATTCAAGGATGGAATCAAAACCTGAGGACGGAAACAGAACTCACATGGGGTGGTGTGGACTAGTTACGTGTGGTAATAGATTACACTGTTTTGCACAAATGTTGAGATATTGGGTCACCCTTGATTAACTCACATTCACATGTGCAGTATAATTTTAAATGGGAAACTTTGTTACAGTCTAATAATGGATATTCCATAGTGTAATCACGAGCCAAAGTCATTGTGTGATTTAAACACATCTTTAATGAGCACTTAGCAGCACTTAGGACAACAGGTCATCAATACATCCAGGCTGCTCGAACTGAAGTGCCGGAATGGGGCGTTAGTATAAGTGTTATAGAGGGGTGGAGTTAGTGGTGCTGGCCTGTGTGTGATTGGCTCACATGCACCATCAATCTACATCCTTCCCCCTTGGGATCAAAGATTATAGATTATAAGATCTTTGCTTGGGATTAAGTGTGGAAAGTGCACCCATGCCATGGAGTTAAACATACTCGCCATATCTGTCTGGTGGTCTGCTAACACATCCCGAGCGCGTGCGGACCCAACCCTCCACTCCCTCTCCTGAAAGATGGGACGGAGATCCAGGAGGCGAGAATGACGCGGGAGAGGCTTGCGGGGACCGAAAGGGGAAAGATGCGGTGGGTGAGACCCCGTGGTTAGTGGAGACCGAGGGACGAGGAGGGGTGTAAGGCATGCGGGGACGGGTAGGAGACATCGCAGAAGGCAGCTGGAACTGGAGCGGCGGAGCATAGAGACCAGCAGGCGGTGGGCGGGGCTCCCTCACAGCAAGCAGGTGTTGTCAACTTCTCCGGTAAAACACTCCCTCACAGTCCACCATGTAGGATCGTGGCTCGTCAGTCGGGCTGACAGCAGTGCCCAGACGGGAATGTCCAGTCGAAGTTCGTAGACGGACGACCTGGCCCGGCTGTAGAGGCTCGAGTGGTCTGCTGGAGCTGTTGTATGATCGTTTCTGGATGTTCTGCCTTTCTTGGAGACGTCTCTGGATAGTGGCAGGGTCCAACGCGCGAGGAACCAGCTGCTGTAATGCGGTGGGGACCGGAGACCTCGTCAATCTCGACATCAAGCGCTGTGCCGGCGATCCCAGGGTACCGTCCCTGGCAATGTTTCTGAGATTCAGGAGATCGAGGTAGACGTCCGACTTTGAAATGCGTGCTCCCTCCAGCAAGTGCTTGGCACTTCTGACAGCGCGTTCAGCGAGTCCATTACTCTGTGGATACTCGGGACTGCACGTGACGTGCTGGAAGTTCCATCGGTCTGCGAAAAGTGGAACATGTGGCTGGTGAACTGCCGACCATTGTCGGTTCTCAGGCAAACAGGAACGCCATAGGCGGAGAAGTGTCTCTTCAGCTTCTTGATGACCATCTCAGACGTGAGGGAGGTCAGTTCGTCAAGTTCAAAACAGTTAGAAAAGGAATCGACCAGAACGAGGTAGTGCTTTCCGCACCATTCGAAAATGTCTGCCGCCAGCGACGTCCAGGGCAGTGCTGGCGGTGGTTATTGCAGAAGGGGCTGCCGCTGCTGATGAGGCACAAGGTTGTTGCAAGTGGGGCAGGAGGCTCTGCGGTCCCGAATGTACTCGGCCATCCCCGGCCAGTAGAACAGACCACGAGCGCGTGCCAGTGTGGAATGGGCCCCTGGGTGACCGCTGTGTGCTTCTTTGAAGTATTCATCTCGCAGTGACGACGGTATCACCACCTTGTGACCCTTAACCACAACACCATCCTGTACCACCAGTTCATCATGTACCAGGAAGTATGGCTGTACCTCTGTAGGCGTGTCGGATCATTTGTCAGGCCAGCCTGTTTTGATGATGGAGGAGAGGGTTTGAAGCATATCATCAGTGGCAGTGTGCGCGGCCAGGGTACGCAGTTGCTTACTGGGGACGAGGTCGACACCGAGGACCATGAAATCCTCCTGTTCATGGGGGTGTTGTTCGCAAGATGCACGAGAGAGAGTGTCAACAACATGCATGTCCTTACCCTTCTTGTAGGTAATGGTGAAGTCGTACCGCTGCTGCTGCAGCATCATGCGCTGCAAGCGAACTGGCGCGGCATGGATGGGCTTGTTCAGGATTGTCACCAGCGGTTGGTGGTCCGTCTCGACCGTGAATGTGTTGCCAAGGACGAAATCACGGAATTTGGTGCAGGCAAAAATGACAGCCAGTAGTTCCTTTTCGATTTGCGCGTAGTGCTGCTCCGTGTCGGTCATGGTGCGGGAGGCTTACACGACAGGTAGTAGGGTGCCATCAGCAGATGGATACAAGCAAGCTGTGCCGAGCCCAAATTTCGAGGCATCGCATGTGATCGTCACCGGATGTTTCAGCTCGAGAAAAATCAGTGTCGGTGCACTGGTCAGTTTGGATTTTAAAACATCAAAGGCAACCTGATGTTGCGGGAACCATGACCATGCAGTGTCCTTTTTGGTCAGCTGCCGCAGTGTGAAGCATAATTCGCTGAGGTTTGGTATGAACTTTCCGAGATAGTTTACCATGCCCAGAAAACGTTGCAGGCCTTTTACGTCTGTGGGGGCAGGCATCTCTGTGATGGCAGCAGCTTTCTTCGGATCGGGTTTGATGTGGCCGACGTAGGAAACCGCTGGAACCCGGAACATACACTTGTCAGGATTGAGCTTGAGGTTGATCTTGCGAGCACGCTCCAAGATGAGCCTGAGATTGTGATCG
Source organism: Amblyraja radiata (assembly GCF_010909765.2). Classification (NCBI taxonomy): domain Eukaryota; kingdom Metazoa; phylum Chordata; class Chondrichthyes; order Rajiformes; family Rajidae; genus Amblyraja; species Amblyraja radiata. The sequence continues at coordinate 91,053,570 of NC_045960.1, forward strand.
TGTTCTGCTGCATCTTTGCCATATACAAGGATATCGTCAACAATGATAGCACAAGGTAAGCCCTCAAATAATTGCTCCATGGTTCTCTGAAAGACTTCACTGGCGGAGTTGATTCCGAATGGCATTCTCAGAAACTTATATCTACCGAATGGGGTGGCAAATGTAGTGAGGCTTGATGACTTGATGACTTCTTGTCCAGCAGGATCTGCCAGAAAGAGTTCTTTGCATCGAGGACAGAAAATAGGGTGGCCATTCCGACCTTTGCCGCAACTTCCTCGACAGTCTTCATGGGATGGTGTGGGCGCTTAATGGCAGTGTTCAGGTCTTTCGGGTAGATGCACAGACGAATTTCGTTCTTTCCCTTCTTGAATGTGGCAATCATGGTCTAGACCCAGGCAGTGGGGTCGCTGACTGCTTCAATTACGCCTATGGAGGCCATGTCCTTCAGCATAGAGTGAACCCTGTCAGTCATGGCAAATGACAATCAGTGCGGGGTTCGGATGACGGGCGTCACATCGAGGTCAGTAATAATCTTGTAAGTCACAGGCAACTTGCCTAGGTTGTTGTCGAAAAGATCAGGGAATTCACTCAGCGGGTCAAACGAAATTTGCAGCTTGTGGACAGTTTTGTCAAAGGAAATCAGACCCAGCTCCTGACAGGCACGATTGCCAAGCAGGGTGGCTGAATCAAAGTTCAGGATATAAAAGTTAAATCCCTCGTGGATCTTTTCAGTACACATTTCAAGTTGGTTTTGCCCAGAGGAACCAATACCTCCCCTCCGAAAACATGTAGAGTGGATTTGTCCTTGATAAGAGGCTCGTTAGTTCTAATCTTGTTGAAGAGATTGATTGACATTGTGTTTACCTTAGATCCAGTGTCTAATTTCGCGCCCAAGTCCACATTGTTTACAGATATCATCACGGTCAGTTCTGAGTTCTTGGCAGCAACATGCTGTAAAGAGTAAACAGTCGAGTCATCTTGGAAATTAATTGGGCTGTAGGCTGGAGCAGCTTCGAGTTGAAATTGGGGAGTAACACTGTTGCTGTCTAGTTGCAAAATTGAGATTAGACTTGGAGCATGGCGAATTCCTCCCCCGTGACCGGATTGAGGCCCTACACACTGAAGCAAAGTGATTCAACTTTTTGCAATAATTGCATGCTTTCCCGAGGGCGGGGCAGGCTGACTGTCTGTTGTGTAAGTAATTGCAGTTTGGACATCTCTGCTGTGAGCTGCCTGAACGGCTCGGGTCGTAAATCGCCTGTTATCTGTGTTTGTTCGCTGCCTGGTGAGGCTCGTCTCATTGATGGTTTCTGTTTCATGCGAGCCGTCTATGGGGTCGATGAATTCAGCAGTTCTGCACGCGTGCACAGCTTCGTCCAGCGTCAAATCTGCCCGTCTCAGAAGCTCTGATCTGAGCTTTAAATTGCTCATGCCATTCACTAAAATGTCCTTCGTTAGCTGATCAGTTAGCTGATCAATCGGCATGAGCTCGGGCCTCCCACGCTGGGCTAGGTACATCAACTCAGAAATAAACGAGTCTACCCGTTCACCAGGGAGCTGACGATGTGAGAAAAACCTCGCCCTATCCAAAATGTGATTTGAGGGCAGGTCACAGATCTGGCTCAGTTTACGTAGCAGGACATTGGGGTCGTCGGGTGATTCAGCTGGGGTTGTTACCTGATCGTTAGCATCGCGGACTGCTGGAGCATAGCTTGATCGACGAAGGGCATCTGGACCCACAAGGTTGAACAGGAGAGAAGCCTTGACAGCATCTGGTTCATTTCGGTGTGCAATGTTCATGTAGTGCTGGTAATCAAGTTCAAACGTAGCCCAGCGTTCGCTGATATCCGCATCAAAGACAAGAGGGTCAGGCTTTCGATAAGAGGAGGCCATCGTAAAGTAAAACAAAACTCACCAAATAATAAAAATTTAAAAAACGTTATACAGAAAACGAGGGTCAGACCACTTCTGATGCCATGTAAACACGAGCCAAAGTCATTGTGTGATTTAAACACATCTTTAATGAGCACTTAGCAGCACTTAGGACAACAGGTCATCAATACATCCTGGCTGCTCGAACTGAAGTGCCGGAATGGGGCGTTAGTATAAGTGTTATGGAAGGGTGGAGTTAGTGGTGCTGGCCTGTGTGTGATTGGCTCACATGCACCATCAATCTACACATAGGATACTTTATGGCATGCATCGATCTCAAAGATGCATATTATTCAGTTCCCATTCACCGGGTTCACCGAAGATGTTTGAAATTTAGCTGGATGGGCAACGATAACAGTTAAAGCGTTGCGAAATGGGCTAACTTCAGCTCCCAGGTTGTTTGCCAAATTACCAAGCCAGTGCTTGGGCTGCTCACAGCTCGCAAATACATATGGCCTATCTGGATGATATTCCAAGACGCTGAATCTTGCTAAATTAGCTGTTTCAGCCACAAAACACATATTTGAGAAATTGGGGTTTCTCATCCATCCAGTTAAATTTAAGTTGATACCAACTAATAGATTGCGATGTACCTTTAACTCTATTAATTGTCTGTTACTCCGCCCTGGGGCAAGAGATTGTGGCCAGTGTAAATTGGCAATTTAATGGTTGTTTCAGCTGCGTAATTAGGACCTTGGCATTATCAGAACTTACATCGTGCAAAGGAGCAAGCTCTCAAGTACCATGTAGGTCATTTTCAACAGATCTATACTATTACCAGCTGAAGCTATGTCACAATGATGGACAAACAGTATTCAGCATTGCTCCAGTATTTTTGGTAATATTTACCATCAGTTATGTTCCAAACTATTACTAGTGCTCAAAGATGGGGGAATTACTATCCCATCTCCAGTCACAGAGGCGGATGGGATGTGCATGAGTTACCAATCCATCAGTTATGTGGTATCAACTACCTAAAATCACTAGGTGCATTCTATGGGTTAAAGGCTTATTGTGCGAATATGCATATCTGCATGCTCACCTACAAGTTGACACACTACGGTGGTGGCATATTTTAATCACATGGGTTCAATTAAGTTAATATCCTGTGATAGATTACCTAACCTCATTTGGCGCTGGTGTATCATCACGCTAATCAATGACAACACAATGAATGTTGGATCACAAAGTATTTCATGACATTATGGATTGATGGAACACCTAATATCGATTTGTTTGCATCTAGTCTAAATCAACTGTTTATGGCTGTTCCCAAACACAAAATCTACTGGTTTACCCCGTGACTGGGGAGAACCATCCTCTGCATGAGCTAATCAAATTGTTGGGTTGCAGACTATGAGAAGACCTTTCCTGGGGTACGGACTGTCAGGTTGTACGGTGGATGTAATCACTGCGGCCTGAGGAGATAGTACCAAGAAACAGTACATCTCCTATATCAAGGAATGGTAAGGGTCCTGTTTACAGTCCAATATATCGTATGACACAGTATGTATAACAGATGTCTTGGTATTCCTCTCAAAGCGATATTTCACGGGAGATGGAGTTATACATATTGTGCCAGTAGTGCCTTGTGTTCATACGTCCTGCTGGGGTCGGTACACCACGCTGTCGGGTCTCGACCTCTGGTATCCAGATTTATGAAGGGTATCTTCAACTCAAATTCCCCCCAGGCCAAGGTACTCAGAGATATGGGATGTTTATGTCCTGCTGACGCTGCGTCGCCGGTGGGCTCCAGCTACATTCCTGTCCCCGGTCTATTCACTTACAAAGTGGTTATCCTCATGGCACTAAGTTCAGCGCAACGGGCCCAGTCGTTGCATAAGCTACGACTGGACAGGATGGTTAGAGCTGCAAATAATATGATACTTTATGTTCATGACTTAGTCTTGCAGAGTAGACCGGGGGCGTCAAGTCTCAAACTAGTCTCATGAACCTTTGGTTGTGTGTGTGTGGTCACACATCTACAACAGTCATTATGTCACCTAAAGCCTTAGAGGCTCTGAACTAGCAATGGTTGTTAGTTACAAAAAACCTCATCGTCAAACTATATTCAGTTCATCAACTGTTATCTATGATTTCACACCGCTGCTTTGAAGATTGATGCGCATGCGGGTTGACGGCCTTCTTCACGTAATCCCTCATCGTAACTACTCATAAAATAAAGATCAAACTTCAAACTGGTATGTTCTCATTTAATCTTACTATTAATGCTACCCAATATTTTGCAGGTGTTACTTTAGCAAAAGAACTGCAATAATTCAATAAAATAGTTATGCTTTTTTCAAGGGCAGTTAGGGATGTTCAAAGAATACTGACATTGCGGCAGCATCTGCCTTGAAACTGAATGAATAAATGAAAATCTCTAAAATTAAATAATGAACATTTAATCTTAGATTGTTCATACTTCAAGTCCCGGAAAAGTGTCCTTCCTTGTAAATGCTTTGTAATCGTTTAGGTATGATGGAAGTCATCAGTGTGATCAGATCTCGGAAGAGGACTAAAAGTGTTGGCTGCATAATCAACGTCCTTTGAATAAAAGTCATAGTTCATTTTAGATTACCTCTTTGGATACCCCTAACATATCCTGCAGTGTAAGAAACCAACACAAAGCTTATGGTTGGCTTAATAAAGTGCACTTCAATTAAAGAGATAAGAGGCAGGATTAAACAATCAATTTAATGTAATTTTCATCAGTGCTTCTGTCCCATACCTATAGCTACAAGTCTGCATTATTTTAATGGGCTTTTGAGCTCACCCATCTTGTAGAATAATCCCATATTTATGCATTGAAAATTTAAATAATATTTCATATGTCTAAAATGGTGTGCAATATCAAACATTCTATCATCCAATGATCAGCATTGAAAAATCATGATTTAAAATGTATTCTTAGGGTAAAAATCATTTGCTGATAAAATGTAGAAATAATGCAAATCATAATTTCAACATGACCACAACTAATTCATTTGTAATCTTACCTTATGAAGTTCACTTTGAATGTGTGATTCAATGGCAACAGGGTCAAATGCTTTGATTGGTATCTGAAGATTTTTGGCAGAAACAAGTTTTGTTTGAAAATATCAATTAGAACATAAAATATAGAATAGTTCATCACAGGAACAGACCCTTCACCCACAATGTCCATGCCAAATATAATGTCGTTAAACTAATCTCCTTTGCCTGCACTTACGGCTGTGATTTTTGGCCATCTTACTCAGAGTCCCCCTCCAGCTGTCAGGGCCAGAGGATTTTTCCCATCGGTGAAAAATAAAAGACTTATTAATGCTTTAAAAATGTTGAGATTCTCTCTCCTGTCAATCACGCCATGAATGCCACGCCCCTTCCGGTGGGAGGAGGGATGGACTATAAAACCCGGAAGTGTGGACGTGCCTCAGTTTCTGCAAGATGGGGGAGCGAGAGGTCACGACTCTCAGTCTGAGCTGTGAATAATACTGAACACATGTCCACTAAACTGTGAGTGTGGTTTTACTGACCAGTGAGTGCCTTAATGTGGTTTGAAAATGAAGTTTGAAAATGAAAATGAGGTTGGTTTGAAAATGAAGTTTGAGAATGAAAATGTGGTTGGTTTGAAAATGAAGTTTGAAAATGAAAATGTGGTTGGTTTGAAAATGAAAATGTGGTTGGTTTGAAAATGAAAGTGTGGTTGGTTTGAAAATGAAAATGTGGATCCGCTGGGGGCGACATGTTGGAGTAGTCGCACTTTTCCACGCTCCCGACCTGTTCACCTCCAACTTTTATTATAGCTCAGCCTAAGTTTTATAATTACCCATAAATATTTAAACACCATTGACAGCACCTCTCCACGCCGTAAAGATGCCAGGCAGAGGAAAGAAAGAGGAGCAAAAAACGGAAGACCCGACGACCAGGCACCACGCTAGCAGCCATGTTAACAGAGCACAAGGTATCGCTACTGGCAGAATTCAACGCAGCGTTCACCAAACTGGAAACGAAGCTGGACAATATCCAGACCACAATTTTAGATCGCCAACACCGTCTTTCGTCATTAGAGTCTTTTGCTGATACCACCAGCCAAGACATACGAGCTATAGCGACAATGCTAACTACGGTGACCAAAGAGAACGCCAAGCTAAAGTCTAAGCTTATCGGCCTGGAAGGCAGGAGTCGCCGAAATAACATAAGGATAGTCGGTCTCCCCGAGAACATCGAAGGCCCCCAAACAACAGCTTTTTTCTCTCAACTCCTGCTCGAGACTCTTGGCGAACACACACTGGAATCAGCCCCGGAGCTAGACCGAGCCCACCGTAAGCTAACAGCCAAGCCAAGCCCTGGTGAGAAGCCCAGAGCAGTTGTGATCTGCTTCCATAGATACCAGACCCGCGAGTTGGTGGTGCGTGAGGCTCGGAGGCAGAGGGGTAAGCTGAAGTACAAGGATATCCCGATCCACATTTTCGAAGACTACTGCCCCGAGATAGTTGAACAACGCTCCGCGTACCGAGACGTTATGAAGGAGCTGTACAACCTGGGTCTCAAACCCTCCCTTCATTATCCAGCCAAGCTGTTCATCATGGCCGGGGAAGGAAAGAGGCGACGACTAACATCTCCTGAGGACGCTCAGGATTTCATCTCATCTTACCGTCGACGCAGACCGGGACCCACAGACGACTGACTTCGCTCGGTACGTCTATATCCGAGTGGCACAGGGGTCCGGTTAATCTACGGTTACACTATGGAGTAACTTTAGCTTGACTGCTCTTAGCAACTAGCCATTGTTGATTATACTAGACCCCTGTCTTGAAATGTATGAGGCTGGTAAGAATTCACCACGATTCGTGACTATCTTATACCAACTTTTCCTTATAATGTTTATGTGTAATCATACTTGAAAGGTTCTTCACCTGCACATGCTATAAAATTGGGCTTAAGGGACCCACTTTGTGGTTCGTGATCTGGTCTCTGCCTTCTTGTTTTTAGCAGCTGGCTGCTAACGCTGCCAGCATTCGGCTAGTTTGTTTACACTAGTCTTCCTAGCGGACTGTCTGGGGCTGATAAGAGCTCATTACAGCCAAGGCTGTGTATACCAATCTGCTCCTACAGCGTTTTTGTTTAACAATACTTAATTGATGTTCTTTTGCCCTGTGCTTTAATCCAAGAGCCCAGTTTGCAAATCGCTAACTTCTCGAACGCTAACTCTTTCTTTATACCTTGTCGATTTTAAGATATACTATGTAATACCAAAGGAAGCTATTCTTGCTCCACTTATACGTTGGCTTGCTTATTCAGTATCACCATTTTGTTAATTTGCTTTGTCTTATTATTACTATCATCATTACAACCATTACCATTAGTGTTAGCAATGACATTGGCAGTGCAACTATTATGGCAATTATTTCAACTTTGTATTTATTTATTTATGTTTATTTTACTTTATTTCTACTTTCTATTTTTCAAATTATTATTATCATTGTTATTATTATTATTATTATTACTACACTCATTTCATTTTATGTTACTTTACTGACATTGAGCGATTTTGTTGCTTTGGGAGGTGGAAATATTGGGAGTTAAGATCAGATATCTCCATGCGGATGCGAGGACAACGCACCTTGATGCAATGGGCACTCAAGGTTCAGTTGGGACATGGGGGATCTCAGGTCCGGGGACTCAGGTTTGAAAGATGGTTAAGTGATATGTGTCCCACTTGTTTGTTGTGTGTATACGTGTGCATGTATCTTTTTTATTTATTTATTTTTTTATCACTCATTCTCCCCCCCCCACATCCCCACTCTCGGCAGCTGGTTTCGATGCGCTCTTCTGTTTCGACTTGCAGTACTACAGCGCTCTGCCCACTCGCTTGGATATAGCTAAGTATGGCCAACACAAACGACACTCTTAGATTTGTCTCGTGGAACGTGAGGGGGGTGGGAAGTCCTACCAAGATTGACAGGATCTTGGCCCACTTGCAACAGCTCAAAGGCGATATATTTTTTATTCAAGAGACCCACCTTCGTAACAGAGAGGTAACACGGCTTAAGAGAGGCTGGATTAGCCACTTATTTCACTCGAAATTTAATGATAGGGCTAGGGGTACTGCTATCCTGATTCGTAAGAACGTTATGTTCGAACCACAGAAAACTGTGGAGGATACTGCTGGCCGCATTGTCATGGTGTCTGGCAAACTACAAGACACACCTGTCATATTGACCAGCATTTACGGTCCCAACTGGGATGACAGCTCATTTGTAACCACATTTTTTACATTTCTCCCAAATATTGAAAATCACCACGTCATTGTGGGTGGAGATTTTAATCTGGTCCAAGACCGTATACTTGACAGATCTTCGAACAAAGCCTCTACTTTAACTAAATCAGGTAAGACTCTGCATGCTTTCGCCAAACAACTTGGGCCCACAGACCCATGGAGATTTACATTCCCCACGACTAAATGATTTTCATTTTTTTCCCCACGTGCACCGTACCTATACCCGTATAGACTTCTTTCTCTTAGATAACAGACTGCTCTCCAAAATCAAATCCAGCGAGTATCATAGCATCGTAATATCAGATCACGCTGCAACCTCCCTCGATCTCCACTTTCGTAAACGAACTAACCCCTTTAAACAGTGGAGGTTCAACACCTCATTATTAGCAGAGGCTCACTACATATAACCATATAACCATATAACAATTACAGCACGGAAACAGGCCATCTCGGCCCTACAAGTCCGTGCCGAACAACTATTTTCCCTTAGTCCCACCTGCCTGCACTCATACCATAACCCTCCATTCCCTTCTCATCCATATGCCTATCCAATTTATTTTTAAATGATACCAACGAACCTGCCTCCACCACTTCCACTGTAAGCTCATTCCACACCGCTACCACTCTCTGAGTAAAGAAGGAATTCTTGCACTCCCAAATCATCTTATATTTTGAGCTGAATGACTCGCCGGACATAGAAAGAGGTATACTCTGGGAAGCTTCAAAAGCCTATATTAGGGGCCAATTTATCTCTTTTGTCTCCAACCTGAAAAGAACCGAGACGTCCCAAACGGCAGACCTGTTACAAAAAATAAAGGACATTGATGACAAATATGCATCTGACCCAGACCCTAACCTTTATAGAGAACGCCTTAGGTTACAAACAGACTTTGACCTCACGTCTACTAATAAAGCTAAGCTACGACTGCATAAATCTAGGCAACACTTTTTTGAATTTGGGGATAAAGCTGGGAAGCTTTTGGCCCATCAGGCCAGAACCGAGGCGACTTCACGGCTAATTCCAGCCATTAGATCCAGCTTAGGGGAGATTCATACTGATCCTCTTAGAATTAATGAAGCATTTGCTAAATTCTACGCTGAACTATACGTTTCCGATTGTCCTCCCACTGCAGGTGACATGCTCAGTAGTATGACGTTTCCCCGAATTGACGATGAGTGGTCCCATAACTGTTGCTGAGGTCCAAGCAGCCATCACATCGCTGCAAAGCGGAAAGTCACCCGGCCCTGATGGCTTCACTGTAGAATATTACAAAGCTTTCTCTGCTCTCCTCGCACCAGTCCTGAGAGATATGTACAATGAGGCGTTTTTACATCGTCGCCTACTGCCCACCTTGTCGTGGGCTACTATCTCCCTAATTCTTAAAAAGGAGAAAGATCCCCTGCTTTGTAGTAGCTATAGACCAATTTCATTCCTGAATGTGGACCTCAAAATCCTCTCTAAAGCCCTTGCGCTCCGTCTTCAACGAGTGATGCCCTCTATTATCTCGTTAGACCAAACAGGGTTCATACCAGGCCGACAGTCTTCCCACAATACTAGGCGTCTCTTTAACATCATCCATTCACCGAGTAGTGAGACCCCGGAGATAGTGGTCTCCCTCGATGCCGAAAAAGCTTTCGACAGGGTCGAGTGGAGGTACCTATATGAGGCGATGGACAGGTTTGGCCTCGGTAATAGTTTTATTCTTTGGGTCAGTCTATTATACTCGTCCCCGGTGGCCTCAGTACAAACAAACGGCACACTGTCACCCCACTTCCCCCTTCAGAGAGGTACCAGACAGGGTTGCCCGTTATCACCACTTCTGTTTGCTGTCGCGATAGAACCCTTGGCGGTCTGGTTACGCTCAGAGAAGGGCTTTAAAGGTATTACACGGTTCGACACAACTCATAAAGTCTCATTGTATGCGGATGACCTGCTCCTGTACATCTCAAACCCAGTCAGCTCTCTCCCTGTGATTACGAATATATTAGAACGGTTTGGCGCGTATTCTGGTTATAAACTTAACTACCAAAAGAGCGAGCTATTACCGATTAACTCATTGGCTAAGCAGCTCCCTCGCTCTTTAACCTCATTCAAATGGGCAGAGGACGGGTTTCGCTACCTCGGCGTCTTTATCACAACACCCTTATCTGATACAAACGCACAAACATTCTGCCTCTGGTTGAGAAAGCTGAAAGAGATTTTGACCGCTGGTCAGTTTTACCGCTATCCCTCGTGGGCCGGATAAATCTGGTCAAGATGGTCGTCCTACCCAAATTCCTGTATTTTTTCCAGCACGTCCCTATACTTATCACTAAATCTTTTTTTGATAAATTAGAAAGGACAATATCTAAATTTTTATGGGGTAGCAAACCGGCTAGAATCCGAAAGGCGATACTGCAGTCTCCTAAAAGTGACGGCGGTTTGGCACTTCCTGACTTTAGGTGATACTATTAGGCAGCTAACTTGCAAAAACCTGTATTGGAGGAATGATGATTGCGACCACCTACCGACCTGGGTACACATGGAAAAGGCGAGTTCACATCTCCCGTTGCGGTCTGTCCTATGCTCCCAACTCCCCTTTCCTATAACATCTGTGGGTGCAGGCTCAATTGCGTCCCTCACGCTCAAGATATGGAGTCAACTCAGGAAAAACTTCGGTTTACAAGGCCCTTCCATCTTGACCCCACTGCTTAAAAACCACATCTTTAAACCTTCAAGTACAGACCACTTCAAGATGGCGGATGTGCGGGAGTGGGCGCCGTCTGTGTATGGCAGCCTGCCCGCAGTCCGCCTCTACACCTTTCTTTATTTTATTTTATGTTAGTGGAGGTCTTCTATGTGGGGGGTGGGGGTGGGGAAGGGGGAAACTTTATTCTTAGTCCCCTACCTGGTCGGAGAGGCAGCATCCCTCCGTGCTGTTTCTTCGCCCCGTCCTCGCGGCCTACCACCGAAAGGGGAGCGGCGTTTTCCTGTCGGGACCGGCTGGGACTACAGCTTCGGCGGCGGTGGCGCAGCGCTGGGATACCAACAAGGAGCGGGCGGTGCCTACTGGGTCGCCGTGCGGTAAGCTCCGGAGCGCTTTGGTCGCCGACTTCCAACATCGCGGAGCTGTGGCTGCGGGCGTTCGGCCGCGGGCGGCGCTGGATTTGGATTTGGAGCGCCGCAGAGCCAGAGATCGAGTTCGCCGGGGTCGGAGCTCCAGCCGGCGCGGCCGGAGGACTACGAGTGCCGCGGTCTCCGCTCTCCGGGGAGGGGACAGCCGCTCCAGACTTTTCCAAGCCGCTGAGGAATGTTTCACCCGACGCCGATGTTTCATCTTTACGGCAAGAGGGCCCTGAAAATCATCGGACTGGCTGCACGGCCACAGATGGGCCCTGACCTCGGGATGTTTCACAGAGGAAGAGGACTTAACTTTCTGGTGCCTTTCCCCCGCAGTGGAAATGTTTTGATTCTGCTGTGGGGGGATGTTTGTGTTGAACCCTGTAATATGTTGTGTCCATTTTTATTCATTTTTTTAAAAACCTTTTTCTATGGTTTGCAATGGAACTTATTATTATTTAAATTATGTAAAGCGCTTTGGGGTCAATGCAAATTGGCTTAAAATGCGCTATATAAATAAAGTTTACTTACTTACTTACTTACTTACACATTCAAAACCTGGCATAGCAACGGTATCAGTACAGGTGCACAACCTTTTATCCGAACATCCAAATAACGAAAACCTCCGAATAGCGGCCATTTTTTCGGTCCTTGAAGAAAGGTCCTTGAAAACGTTCACCGAGGGCGGCCTGCAGAGGTGACAGCGGAACCTCCGGTCGGTCCTCGAAGAAAGGGGAACTAAATCCCCATTCATAAAAGAGAAGGTGAGGGTATATTGCGCGGGAGGGTTAATAATTGACAATCTGCTGCTGCCTGCCCGCTGAGTTAAATAGTTCCCACGGTCACGATACACAGTGTATCGTGAGTCAGTTTCACCCCACCTACACCCCTCTGCTTCTCGGCCATGTGTGTGACCCCTTCCCTCTCCTCTCCAGCTCCCCGCCCATTGCACCGGCGCGGGGGCTTTGCACTGTCACCGGAGACGTCAGGACCAATTGGACATCGACCACCAGGCCCACCGCAAGCACGGAGATCCCAGAGACCCACAGCCAGCAGCAGCCCAGCCCCGTTCCAACTCCAGAGGAAAACTGCAAACTGGCCGGAGACGTCAGGACCACCAGAAGCCGTTCCCCGAGCTGCGCCCCCTCATCGGGACACCGACCCCCAGGCCCACTGCAAGCACGGAGATCCCAGAGACCCACAGCCAACAGCAGCCCAGCCCAGCCCCGCTCCAACTACAGAGGAACCTGGGTTGCGGATGACGGGGCGCAGCTCGGGGCGTCGTAGAGGCTTTTTCTTTCACAGGGAGCTTTCTGCTGTCCGGCAGAGAAGAAAGGCTCTACAACAAACCTGTCCCCCGCTCGACTCCACGGAGGAGCGTCCATCTGGGGGGGGCAGCAACAAGGCGGTAGGACCGCTTACCCGGCGCACCGCTATCCCGACACCGTGCCGAGCCCAGCCCGCTAGCTGGATCTAAAGCCAAGGAAGAGGCGTCCGGCCAGTGGCTCGGGGAGCGGGTTCCTGTTGGTCCTGACGTCTCCGGCCACCTGCCATCCTCCGGGAACTGTACCGCCCTTGCAGGAGAGTGGGGTTGTTTGCGGTTGCAGAGGGAGGGGGCAAGGGCGGTACAGTTCCCAGTCTCAGCTCCAGTCCAGGGGGGTGGCCGGAGACGTCAGGACCAACGGGACACCGACCCCCAGGCCCACTGCAAGCACGGAGATCCCAGAGACCCACAGCCAGCAGCAACTCCAGCCCAGCCCCGCTCCAACTCCAGAGGAACACGTAGGGGCAGAAGCTGATGGTGTGCAAGGTACGTCTTGTTCTTGGGGTGGCGGATGAGGGGGCGCTGCTGGGGCTGTGGGCAAACTGCCACTTGTCGCCGTAGCGGCCCATCGGGGAGCGGATTCCTCTGGAGTTGGAGGGGGAGGGGGGTATTGTGCTGTTTGATCGCCCCCTGCTATCCCAGGGACAGGGAGACACAGCGGCTTTTTAGACTGGCGGGCAATCACTTCCAAAGTTCTGCCCACACAGTCAGTACACCTCTCCTACACTGCATTTCATACAAACATTTATTCTGCAAGAAAAAACCACATTGAAGACTCAAACTCTTCGAGTAACTGCCGGGATCAAGGCGCAAACTCGCGACCTTGCGGATATGAGCCGAGCACTCTACCACTGAGCCAGCCATTAAAATCTACGCTAAAAAAATTCCATTCCGAAGACCGACAAATTCTGAATTACGAAAAGTGTCTGGTCCCAAGGCTTTCGGATAAAAGGTTGTGCACCTGTAGTATCAAAAACCTATACAAGGATGGCATCTTTTCGTCTTTTGCGGAGCTCTCGTCCAACTATAGCCTCCCAAACTCCCACCTTTTTCGTTTTTTCTAGATTAGGGATTTTGTGAAGAAGACATGCCCCCATTTCCCAAATCGCCCCCCTGAAACCCTGACCAATACCATCTTAGCTGTAGATCCCAACCGGAAGAAATCCATCTCTGTTTTGTATAACTTGTTAGGGTCGGTTATATTGAAACCTCATACCTCATTAAAAGCTGCGTGGGAGGGTGAGCTGAATACGAAACTAACAGACCAGCAATGGGACTCTGCCTTGGACTTGACCCATTCTTCCTCCATATGTGCCCGTCATGGCCTAATCCAATGCAAAGTCCTTCACAAAGTCCACTACACAAATGCAAGATTATCTAGAATTTACCCCGCTGTTAGGGACACCTGCAACAGATGTAATCAATCTCCTGCCAACCATAGCCATATGTTTTGGTCTTGCCCTAAGCTAGCAGCCTTTTGGAGGAGTGCTTTCGACTTGATAAGCAGAGCCTACGGCCAGACTATTCCTCCAAACCCACTGTCAGCCATTTTCGGTACCCCTCCCAACACCAACCTCTCTGTTGCGGTGAAACGGGTTCTAGCTTTTACAACCTTGTTAGCCCGGAGACTGATCTTGCTTAACTGGAGGCTCACCTGTCCCCCGACACACACCCGCTGGATTAAGGAGGTGCTTTACAATTTAAAGCTTGAAAAACTTAGGTTCTCTCTCAAAGGCTCTACCAAGACATTCCTAGATACATGGAACCCTTTCTTGGAACTTGTTAACTCTCTCAACTTGTCCCCGGACTCGGAAGAGGACTGAGTGCTCTCCACCATTGTTCTGCTCTACTGCAGCTGCTCTCCCCTTACCCCCCCCCCCCCCACCCTCACCACACTTATTTATTTAATTACTTACTTATTCACTGTTATTAGTGACCCCCCCCTTTTTTTTTTTTTTTTTTTTTTTTTTTTTTAGTACTTTTTGTTTTGTTTATCTTACCATATTTGTGTGTATGTGTATGTATGTGAGTGTTGTTTGTCCCTGTTTGGTTCCGACCTGATTCGGGTGGGTTGAAGGTGGGTAAGGGTAAGGGCTTTGAGGGTCGCTTACATACTGTTGCACAATTATGCCTTGACTGTCACTGTCTGTTATCATTGTATGTATGCAAATTGCTGTGAAATTCAAATTAAAAGATTTAAATCGAAAATGAAAATGTGGTTGGTTTGAAAATGAAAATGTGGTTGGTTTGAAAATGAAAATGTGCTTGGTTTGAAAATGAAAATGTGGTTTGTTTGAAAATGTCATTGGTTTGAAAATGAAAATGTGGTTGGTTTGTAAATGTGGTTGGTTTGAAGAAAATGAGGTTGGTTTGAAGAAAATGAGGTTGGTTTGAAAATGAAAATGTGGTTGGTTTGAAAATGAAAATGTGGTTGGTTTGAAAATGAAAATGTGGTTGGTTTGAAAATGAAAATGTGGTTGGTTTGAAATGTGGTTGGTTTGAAAATTAGGTTTGAAAATGAAAATGTGGTTTGAAAATGAAGTTTGAAAATGAAAATGTGGTTTGAAAATGAAGTTTGAAAATTAAAATCTGGTTTGAAAATGAAAATGTGGTTTGAAAATGAAGTTTGAAAATTAAAATGTGGTTGGTTTGAAACTGTGGTTGGTTTGAAAATGTGGTTGGTTGGAAAATGTGGTTGGTTTGAAAATGAAAATGTGGTTGGTTTTAAAATGAAAATGTCGTTGGTTTGAAAATGAAAATGTGGTTGATTTTAAAATGAAAATGTCGTTGGTTTGAAAATGAGGTTTGAAAATGAAAATGTGGTTTGAATATGAGGTTTGAAAATGAAAATGTGGTTTGAAAATCTATATATTTAAAAGTCTAAACTTGACCACTTCCTGTTTGCACTGTATATTGATTTTAGAAAAATCGCTACCACTTACGGCTGTGATTTTTAGCCATCTGACTGAGAGTCCCCCTCCAGCTGTCAGGGCCAGAGGATTTTTCCCATCTATGAAAAATAAAATGATTTAAAAATGTTGAGATTCTCTCTCCTGTCAATCACACCATGACGGCCACGCCCTTTCCAGTGGGAGGGACTATAAAACCCGGAAGTGTGGACATGCCTCAGTCTCTGCAAGGTGGGGAGGAGAGGTAATGACTCTCAGTCTGAGCTGCGAATAACACTGAACACTGAACACGTGTCTACTAAACTGTGAGTGTGGTTTTACTGACCTGTGAGTGCCCTTAATGTGGTTTGAAAATGAAGTTTGAAAATGTGGTTGGTTTGAAAATGAAAATGTGGTTGGTTTGAAAATGAAAATGTTGGTTTGAAAATATAAATGTGGTTGGTTTGAAAATGGCAGTAGAGACAGGAGGGGCTTGCATGATTTGTCGTGCGACCATTTCTGAATATCATGTTTCTCCTGAATACGCTTTTGGATTAAAGCAGGCTTCAGCACTTGAGGTATCAGCTTCTGCTGAGCAATCGGAATCGGAAGTCTTGTTGTCCTGGACATCTGTCGCTGGGTTGGTGATCCTAGGGTCCCGTCTCTGGCAATGTTTCTGAGGTTCAGGAGATCAAGGTAAAAATCTGAATTGGCCAGGCGCGATTGGTCCATCAGTTGTTTAGCGCTTTTGACAGCCCGTTCAGCGAGTCCGTTACTCTGTGGGTACTCAGGGCTGCTCGTGACATGGTGGAAATTCCATCGGTTAGCAAAGAGCTTGAAATCGTGGCTGGTAAAATGTCTTCCGTTGTCGGTCTGCAAACGGACGGGTGAGCCGAATGTGGAGAAGTGTTTCTTTAATTTTTGGATGACCATCTCAGATGTGATGAAGGTTAGGAGGTCGACTTCAAACAAGTTTGAATATGAGTCGGCGAGGACGAAGTACTGATTACTGCGGAATTCGAAGATGGCTGCCGCCACCGACGTCCAGGCCAGGGCTGATGGAGGTTGTTGCAGTAGGGGCTGCCTCTGCTGGTGTGGTGCAAGATTGTTGCAGGTGGGGCAAGAAGAGATACGGTCCCGTATGTATTTGGCCATCCCAGGCCAGTAGAACTGGTTTTGTGCGTGGGTCAGTGTGGCATCGACTCCCGGGTGACCGCTGTGCACCTCGTTGTAGTATTGCTCATGTAATGATGAGGGGATCACGACTTTGATGATGACGCCATCCTGTATGACCAGTTAATCGCAGACTAGGAAGAACGGCTGCACCTCCGTTCTTGCGCTAGAGCGCCTGTCTGGCCAACCCCTTTTGATCACTGATGAGAGTATTTGGAGGGTGTCGTCAGTGGAAGTATGTTCGGCTAGGCACCGCAGTTGTTTAATAGGAACTAAGTCAACACCGAGGACCATGAGCTCCTCCCATTCATAGGGGTGTCGTTCGCAGGATGCTCAAGGTGCACGAGAGAGAGTATCCGCAAAGTGCATGTCTGTACCCTTTTTGTAAACAAGAGTGAAGTCGAAACGTTGTAGCTGCATCATCATGCGTTGCAGGCGGGCTGACGCAGCATGGATGGGTTTGTTCAGAATCGTCACCAGTGGTTGATAGTCTGTCTCGACCGTGAAGGTGTTTCCGAAGATAAAGTGATTGAATTTGGAGCAGGCAAAGACGACAGCCAGAAGCTCCTTCTCGATCTGTGCGTAGCGTTGATCTGTGTCGGTCATGGTACGGGAGGCATATGAAACAGGGAGCAAGGTACCATCAGCAGATGGTTGTAGGCAGGCTGCACCTAGCCCAAATCGCGAGGAATCACAGGTGATAGTAACGGGAAGTTTCAAATCGAAGAATGTCAGAGTTGGTGCACTGGCCAGCTTGGATTTTAAAGCGTCAAATGCTTGTTGATGTTGCTGGAACCATGACCCAGCAATGTCCTTTCTGGTCAGATGTCGCAGGGGCGAGCTTAGTTCACTGAGGTTTGGTATGAATTTTCCAAGATAGTTCACCATACCCAGGAAACGCTACAGGCCGAGCACGTCAGTGGGGGCTGGCATCTCAGTGATGGCAGCAGCTTTCTGTGGGTCGGGCTTGAGGCCGTCGGGAGTGAATATGTGCCTGACGTAGGTGACCTCTGAAACCCTGAACTTGCACTTGTTAGGGTTGAGCTTGAGGTTGATCTGACGTGCCCGGTCCATGACACGCCTTAGGTTTTGATCATGCTCTATCGCATCTTTGCCATACACCAGGATGTCGTTAACAATGATAGCGCACGGTAGGCCTGCGAACAACTGTTCCATGGTTCTCTGGAAAACTTCACGGGCAGAGTTGATACCGAATGGCATTCTCAAAAACTTGAATCTCCCAAACGGGGTAGAAAATGTGGTGAGGTTTGATGAATCGTTGTCTAGCGGTATCTGCCAGTAAGAGCTCTTTGCATCGAGGCCTGTCTGACCTGTGCTGCAACATCCTCAACTGTCCTCATGGGATAGTGGGGGCGCCTGATGGCATAGTTCAAGTCTTTTGGATTGATGCACACACGGATTTCATTTTTATCCTTTTTGAGAGTAGCAACCATGGTGGACACCCAATCGGTGGACTCGCTGACTGTTTCCCATGGATACCATATTATTTAACATGGACTCAACCCTGTCCCTCATGGCATGTGACACACGGTGTGGTGCACGAACAACAGGTACCACGTCAGGGTCGGTGGATATCTTGTAGGTAACAGGCAGCTTATCTAGTTTGTCATCGAACAGATCAGGGTATTCTTTTGTCGGGTCCATTGATATCAGCAGCTTGTGGACTGTTTTGTCGAATGAAATCAGTCCTAAATCTTGGCAAGCATGGTTGCCCAGCGGAGTCACAGAGTTCAAGACGTAGGTCAAATCCCTTGTGGTTTTTTTCAGCTCACATTTAAAAGTGGCTCTTCCCAGTGGTACCAGCACTTCCCCCCGTAAGCATGCAAAGTGGAGCTGTCCACAATCAGGAGCTCGTTATTTCTTATCTTATTGTAGAGGTTGATAGACATTACATTGACTTTTGCACCGGTATCTAATTTAGCATGGAAGTTGAAGTTGCGGACAGTTACCAGAACTGTAGGGTCGGGAAACTTGCCAGCTGCATGTAGGAGTGAGTACACATTTGACTCCCCTTGCGAATTAATTGGACTGGTGTCGGGGGCAGTGTCGAGCTTGAATTGGGAGTCGTAGTTGTTATCGTCTTGCAACAACATGTTTAGATTAGGTCTGGGACTGAAGGGCTTCTTCCCACGAGAACGACAGGCAGCAGAGAAATGGTTTAATTTCTTGCAATAGTTACAGGCCTTTCCATAAACAGGACATGGTGATTGCCAGTTATGCAGATAATTACAATTGGGGCATCCTTTGGGAGGCTCACTATTAGGTGCAGGGTTGGCCTGGGCCATAAATCCTGTGTTTTCTGTCTGAGCTCGCGGTCTATTAAATCCAGTTAGATTAATGGTCTTGCTGTCTGCCCTGCGCTGACTGTTTAATGGGTCAATGATTTCCGCCATTCGACAAGCGTGCGCGGCTTTGTCTAAGGTTAAATCAGGTTTACGCAGGAGCTCAGACCTCAGCTTTTGATCATTCATCCCAGTCACCAGAATGTCTCTTGTTAGCTGGTCAGTCATGTTTTCGAAACGGCACCTCTGGGCCATATATTTTAAATCTGAGATGAATCTTTCGACAGGTTCACCTGGCAATTGTCTACGAGTAAAGAATCTTGACCTTTCCAAAATGTGATTAGAGGGCAGGTCACAAATCTCACTAAATTTACGTAACAAGACATTGGGGTGTCAGCGGATTCTGCGGGTGTAACTACCTGATGGTTGGCGCCCAGGATTTCTGGAGCGTATCGGAAAGTCCTGGATCGTTTCATAGCATCTGGGCCAGCGAGGTTAAGTAGCAGGAAGGCTTTGACAGCGTCTGGTTCATTTCAATGCACAATGTTCATGTAGTGTCGGTAATCCATTTCAAAAGTAGCCCAGCGCTCACCGATATCCGAATCAAAGATAAGCTGTGCAGGCTTCCGGCAGGAGGAAGCCATCGTGAAAAGTGAAAATAAAAACTTTGCAAAAGAAAATAACAACCGATATACAGGAGAAGTGGGTTAAGTGTTATTCGCAGCTCAGACTGAGAGTCGTTACTTCTCCTCCCCATCAAGCAGAGACTGAAGCACATCCACACTTCCTGGTTTTATAGTCCCTCCCCCTCCCACCGGAAAGGGCATGGCCGTCATGGCGTGATTGACAGGAGAGAGAATCTCAACATTTTTTAATCATTTTATTTTTCATCAATGGGAAAAATCCTCTGGCCCTGACAGCTGGAGGGGGACTCTAAGTAAGATGGCCAAAAATCACAGCCGTAAGTGGTAGCGATTTTTCTAAAATCAATATACAGTGCAAACAGGAAGAGGTCAAGTTTAGACTTTTCAATATATAGATTTTCAAACCACATTTTCATTTTCAAACCAACCACATTTTCAAACCACATTTTCATTTTCAAACCTCATATTCAAACCACATTTTCATTTTCAAACCTTCAAACCACATTTTCATTTTCAAACTTCATATTCAACCACATTTTAAAACCAGCCACATTTTCATTTTAAAACCAGCCACATTTTCATTTTAAAACCAACCACATTTTCATTTTCAAACCAACCACATTTTCATTTTCAAACCAACCACATTTTAATTTTCAAACTTCATTTTCAAACCACATTTTCATTTTCAAACTTCATTTTCAAACCATATTTTCATTTTCAAACCTCATATTCAAACCACATTTTCATTTTGAAACCTCATTTTCAAACCAACCACATTTTCATATTAAAACTGTAGATTGGTTTATGCATGCAACCAATCATATATAGGTTAGCATCACTAGCCCCGCCTTACTGTATCATTTATATTAACACCTACTTCCTATGCTATGCAGTTCGGTAGCAGACAGGTTGCAGTGACTACTGACATGCTGTTAAGTCTGTATGTGGATTAAAGATGATCTTAAACTACGTGTTGTGTAATTGTCATATTTACATGGTGTCTACTAAACTGTGTGTGGTTTTACTGACTTGTGAGTGCCCTTAATGTGGTTTGAAAATGAAGTTTGAAAATGAAAATGTGGTTTGAAAATTAAGTTTGAAAATGAAAATGTGGTTGGTTTGAAAATCAAAATGTGGTTAGTTTGAAAATGTAAATTTGGTTGGTTTGAAAATGTGGTTGGTTTGAAAATGTGTTTGGTTTAAAAATGGGGCCGGTTTGAAAATGTGGTTGGTTTGAAAATGTGGTTGGTTTGAAAATGAAAATGTGGTTTGAAAATCTATATAATTAAAAGCCTAATCTTGACCACTTCCTGTTTGTGCTATTGATTTTAGAAAAAACGAATTTGGTGGCCTTGCACCCTGCTTGAAATGGCATGAAATTGCACTTGAATTTGGTGGCCATGCACCCTGCTTGAAATTGTATAAAACTGCACTTAAATTTGGTGGCCTTGCACTCAGTTTGAAATGATATGAAACTGCACTTGAATTTGGTGGCCTTGCATCCTGCTTGAAATGGTGTGACTTGTGGACCATGTCGCTTTACCTTCCTCCCTCGACTCCATTCAAGAACCCAAGCAGTCGTTCCAGGTGCGACAGAGGTTCACCTGCATCTCCTCCAACCTCATCTATTGCATCCGCTGCTCTAGATGTCAGCTGATCTACATCGGTGAGACCAAGCGTAGACTTGGCAATCGTTTCGCCGAACACCTCCGCTCGGTCCGCATTAACCAACCTGACCTCCTGGTGGCTCAGCACTTCAACTCCCCCTCCCATTCCATGTCCAACCTCTCTGTCCTGGGCCTCCTCCATGGCCAGAGTGAGCACCACCCACTTGGGGAGTCTGCATCCTGGTGGCATGAACATTGAATTCTCACAATTCTGTTAGCCCTTGCTGCCTCCTCCCCTTCCCAGCTCTCCCTCAGCCCTTGGGCACCCCCCCCTTCATTTTCAAACTTCATTTCCTTTCTTCCCCCCCCCCCCCCCCCCCTATCAATCTGAAGAAGGGTTTCGGCCAGAAACGTTGCCTATTTCCTTCGCTCCATAGATGCTGCTGCACCCACTGAGTTTCTCCAGCATTTTTGTGTACCTTTGAAATGGTATGAAACTGCACTTGAATTTGGTGGCCTTGCACCCTGCTTGAAATGGTATGAAATGGCATTTGAATTTGGTGGCCTTGCACCCTGCTTGAAATGGTATGAAACTGCACTTGAATTTGGTGGCCTTGCACCCTGCTCGAAGAGGTAAGACACTGCACTTGAATTTGGTGGCCTTACACCCTGCTTGAAATGGTATGAAACTGCACTTGAATTTGGTGACCTTGCACCCTGTTTGAAATGGCATGAAACTGCACACAATGTCCATAGTAGCCCCCTGGAAACCAGTCCCTTCAGCCCACAACACTCATACTAGCACTCATGAAAGCCCCCCTCCCCCCCCACTGGCCACCAATATTGGAATTGGTGGAGAGGTGGAATATTGCGTTGGGGACCAGCCCTCCTGTGTGAAAATGGGACCCAACGGGTCCCACTTAGTCTAGTAAATTCATATATTTCCATCAGGTCTCCCCTTAACCTCCTACATTTTAGAGAAAACAATCCAAGTTTGTCCAATCTCTCCTTATAGCTAATACCCTCTAAACCAGGCAGAATTCTGGTACCTCTTTTGCAACCTCTTCAAAGCCGTCCTGTTATGAGGTGACTCTAACGGCGCACAATACTTCAAATGCAACCTAACCAAAGTCCTATAAAGCTGCAACATGACTTCCTGACTTTTACACTCAATGATCATATGCCTTCTTTACTATTCTATCTGCTTGTGTTGCCACTTTAAGGGAGGTTCCTCTGTATATCAATGCTATTAAGGATCTTGCACCTAACTGTATACGTTCCCCTTACATTCGATCTTCAAAAGTGTAACACCTTACACTCGGATTAAACTCCATCTGCCATTTCAAGAGTCAGTCATTTCAAGAGTCATGAGTCATATTTCTATTCAAAACAGAACAATGAAATTTGTACTTGTAGCAGCATAATGGGTCTGTAAACATGGTACCCAATAGACAACATAATAAAAGCAAACAAAAAAAAGTTCACTGAATTAAAAAAAACAATATTAGGCAAAACAAAACAAAAGCTCGAAGATCCCAGTGCAACCAAGACAGTTTGTGGTTCAGAGTTTACTTGGTATATGTAGTGTTCAATAGCCCGATGATTGTTAGGCAAAAGCTGTTCCTGAACCTGGAAATGACTGTTTTCAGACGCCTATGCCTTCTTACCGATAGCAAAAGTGAAATGAGGCACCTGTACTATCATAAACTGTGAGTGTTGCACTTATATCCCCGATGAGACTACCAATATCGCTGACCTTGCTACCCACATCTCCCAAGAAATTGAGAAAATCCATAAGGTTGACAGTGACATGCATGGGTACAATGAAGTAAATGGGAGATGCTGGCCATTCAGTTGGCTTGATGGACTTTGGAATACTATATTAAACAATGGCTCTATCGTATTAGTAATCATTGCTCTAATTGTTATTGTTAATTGTTTGCGACCATTATGTACCTACGGGGGATTGTGAATGTTATCATAAACTGATAAAGAGGAAGGAATGTGGAAGTTAATAATGATTTCAAAATACAAAATGGATTCCGATGAAACTAAGACAAGCTTTAACCTTCTTCTGTTAAATTGCAAGGCCAGCAAAATGCACTAACCTTTGCTTTCAGTACATTAACAAAGCTAGCAGACTGTTGATGTTCCCTTTCCAATGACATAAGCGAGATAACAAGCACAAGTTTCACGAATGTCTCCTTTATAACATAAACATAGGAACTAACCCTTGTTCCACAAGATTATGATGTGCGATATAAGTAGAATAAAAACCAAAATGCTTGTTCTGCAGAAATATAACCTTCTTCCTCTGTCAGAAGAACCTGTCAATCTTTTTATGCTGTCAATCTTTAGGATCTGTCAATCTTAAGAAGCAAGAGGCTGTGCTAAGCTTTATAGATAATGTATTGCTGAATCGTCGATTATTGGAGTATATATATGTAATTCGATCACTGCCCCTTTGTGTGGGAATGAGAACTCTGAATAGTCTGTAATCTGCATACTGTTAAGAGTTTTACACACCCACCAGGCGACATAAAGATTGTACTGCTTGATCACTGATTTTATTTGCGTTTCTGTCTGTTTAAGCATATTTGGGCCATGACACAGGAACTTTACTGTGGAACGACACAGTTGTTTACTCCCTCAACTATCGACCTACTGATGAAAGCTGGTTTGTGTATCCTCAGCCTTGCTCTTCGAAAATCAACAATCAGCTCCTGGTCTTACTGACCTTGAGAGCGAGGTTGTTGTTCTGGCATCATTTAATCAGACAATCGATCTCCCTCCTGTACTCTGACTCATCATTACCCACAACTTTCAAACAACAGCAGTGTCTTCAGTGAATTTAAAGATGGAGTTGAAACTGTCATGGCTACACAGTCATGGGTATATGATGAGCAGAGCTAACTGACTGAGCACACAGCGTTGAGGTGCCTCTGTGCTGATCATTACTAAGGAGTAGGTGTTGTTGCCAAGTCATACTAATTGTGGTGCACAGAGATCCATTTCCCTGAACTTGGTAATGTTTGGATGGGATGATGGTATTGAATGCCAAACTGTAGTCAATGAACACCCTGACATGTGTGCTTTTATTGTTCAGTTTCCAGTGGCGACCCAGTGCGATTGCATCTCTGTTCATTCATTGTGGAGATAGACAAATTGGCAGTTCAGGTTCTTAAGGTAGGAGTTGATATGTGCCATAACCAACCTCTCAAAGCACTTCATTACTGACATTAGTGCCACCAGTCGGTAGTCATTACCTTAGATAGAAACAAAAAGCTGGAGTAACTCAGCGGGACAGACAGCATCTATGGAGAGAAGGAATGGGTAACGTTTCAGGTCGAGACCCTAACATCACCCATTCCTTCTCTCCAGAGATACACCGGGTTCATTCTGACTATGGGTGCTGTTTTACAGAGTTTGTACGTTGGCCACTTGACGGTAAAGATATACAGGTTTGTAGGTTTATTTGTCTTCTGTAAATTAAAAATTGTCCCTAGGATGTAGGATAGTGTTAGCTTACGAGGATCGCTGGTTGGCACAGTCTCAGTGGGCCAAAGGTCCTGTTTCGGCACTGTATCACTAAACTAAATTAAACCCGTCTTAATTTACATGCAAGTGGTTTATATGTAACACAAACAATGGAGGTCCCAGCACAGATTGCTATAAAACTTCAAAGACCACTAAACTCCAAACAGAATAACACCCTTCCACCACAACCCTCTGTCTTCTATGAGTAGGCCAGTTCTGAATCCAGAACCGGAACATGTGATCAAATCACTGAGGATCCCATGCATCTTAATCTTCTGGATCAACCTACCATTATGAACTTTATCAAATGTCTTACTAAAATCCATGTAGACAACATCCACTGCCCTCATCATCACCTCATTCAAGTATGTAAAACATGATCGTCTGTGGACAAAGCCATGCTGTCTATCCCTAATTAGCCCATGTTATTCCAAATGCGAGTAAATCCTATCCTGAAAAATCCTTTCCAATAGATTCTCAACCACTGATGTGAGGTTCACCAGTTTATAATTTCCTCTACTTCCCTAAAACAAAGGACTTCGGCTATTTTCCAGTTTTATAGGGCCTCACCTGTAGCTGGAGAAGATACAAAAATCTTTGTCAATACTCCTGCAATCCCCTCTCATGCCTCTCGCATTAACCAAGGATAGATCGCTTTTGCCCTGGTGATTTATCCACCTTAATCCTTAACAGGGCTTCTTTAAAATGGTGCGCAACATGGCGTACAAATGCAGCTAGTCATGTAGGGCAATATGCTTAATAATAACGAATATTATGCATACAATATTTAAGGATTGTTTTTCTTTTAAAACAAAGCCAGTCTAAATTGGTTAGAGCTGTAAAACAACCACTGGCATCATGATGCATAAATACTCTGCCTCCTTCTAATCTGGGTAAGACAAAAAATTAATGTTACAACCGTCTTAACATGTTTTCAATAATCAGTCAGCACTGGATATTTTGCCCGTACGGAAAACTGCTAACATCGATTCAAGTGCCACCTGTCGCTTTGGAGGTGGTGCTTTTCGATTGGAAGATATATACAGTACGTCATTCTAAGGGCTTTGGCAGCTCAATGGAAGAGATGGCAGAGCAGCAGGCACCCAGGTATTTCCAATAGCATTTAATATCCTGAGGACAAAGGGGTGAAGATAAAAGTTCTCTAAGCCCTTTGCTGTCCATATATCCTTCAAACTTAAATAGAGAAGTGATAGGAGGCAAAATTCAAGAGTGTTCAATCGTCAACAGAACAATTAAATTCTTACTTGCAGCAACATAGCAGGTCTGTAAGCAGATATATTTGACTATAGAACAGAGAATGGTACAGCACAGGAACAGGCCCTTCGCCCACAATATCACACGAAACATGATGCCAAGACCAGCACTTATCGACCTGTAGATAGCCTATTTCCTCCATTCCCTGCATATCCATATGCCTATCTAAAAGTCTTTTAAATGTCACTTTAAATGTCTGCTTCAACCATCACCTCCACCAACACGATCCAAGCACTCACCTCCCTCTGTGTAAAAAAACATGCCACACACATCTCCTTTAAACTTTGCCCTCTCACCTTTAGACTATGCCCTGTAGTATTAATTTTTCCATCCAGGAAGTATGATTCTGATTGCCTACCCTATCCATGCCTCTCAAAATGTTATATACTTCTATCAGGTCTCCCCACAACCTCCGTCACTACAGAGAAAACAATCCAAGTTTGTCCAACCTCTCCCTGCAGCTAATCCAGGTGTAATTCCGGTTACTAATCTTACCCCCCTAGTCTGGCTCATTCAAACACCGAATACAAAACACTGGAATCCAACTCTCTTTATTATACAACACCAATACAATAGCTAATACAATACCGCGGGTCCGATCCTTGTCTCTACTGATTCGAGCCCATCAGCCTCATGCAAATAGAACACCTCCAGAAGATCAGCACACTCCAATGCGCTATCCCAGAAGATCGGCACACCCAATGTGCTCTCCCCTCTTTTATACGCTTCAGGATCCTTGGCGCGAAAATACATGGGAGAGGGGGGGGTGCAACCCCTACAAGCCAATTATCAATAAGGATTACAAAATTCGTTAATTGACAGTTCCCTAACCCAATCACAAAACATCACATAACATAGTTTTGATAGAAAGCACTTAGTGGGAAATAATTCTATTAAGTAAAGAAACATTATACCAGGTAAAGTAAACAGTTTGGGCAAGGCCCCTCTCCTTGACCAATCATAATAGCACGAAAACCGTGCAACATAGTTCGCAATATTAACACAGAAACATAGAAACATAGAAAAAAGGTGCAGGAGTAGGCCATTCGGCCCTTCGAGCCTGCACCGCCATTCAATATGATCATGGCTGATCATCCAACTCAGTATCCTGTACCTGCCTTCTCTCCATACCCCCTGATCCCTGTAGCCACAAGGGCCATGTTGAGATCTGGGTGTCATGGTACACCAGTCATTGAAAGTAGGCATGCAGGTGCAGCAGGCAGTGAAGAAAGCAAATGGTATGTTAGCATTCACAGCAAAAGGATTTGAGTATAGGAGCAGGAAGGTTCTACTGCAGTTGTACAGGGCCTTGGTGAGACCACACCTGGAGTATTGCGTACAGTTTTGGTCTCCTAATCTGAGGAAATACATTATTGCCATAGAGGGAGTACAGAGAAGGTTCACCAGACTGATTCCTCTGATGGCAGGACTTTCATATGAAGAAAGACTGGATAGACTTGGCTTGTACTCGCTAGAATTTAGAAGATTGAGGGGCGATCTTATAGAAACTTACAAAATTCTTAAGTGGTTGGACAGGCTAGATGCAGGAAGATTGTTCCCGATGTTGGGGAAGTCCAGAACAAGGGGTCACAGTTTAAGGATAATAATAATAATAATAATACATTTTATTTATGGGCGCCTTTCAAGAGTCTCAAGGACACCAAGGACATCAAGGATAAGGGGGAAGTCTTTTAGAACCGAGGTGAGAAAAATAAATTTCACACAGGGAGTGGTGAATCTGTGGAATTCTCTGCCACAGATAGTAGTTTTAAGCCAGTTCATTGGCTATATTTAAGAGGGAGTTAGATGTGGCCCTTGTGGCTAAAGGGATCAGGGGGTATGGAGAGAAGGCAGGTACAGGATACTGAGTTGGATGATCAGCCATGATCATATTGAATGGCGGTGCAGGCTCGAAGGGCCGAATGGCCTACTCCTGCACCTATTTTCTATGTTTCTATGTTTCAAGATAATCTGGTGTGGACTGACAGTAAAATAACACTATGGCATTTTATAATTACCTTCGGTTTGGAGATTAATTTTGATATCTTAGCAAACATCTTCTTGAAGTAATGTTTGGCAATTTAAGAATCAGACAATTATCGCAATGGTTGAAAGCTGTGGATAAATAACATAAGAAGAAAATAGTTTTCTAGTCAAACAGCCGGTCAAACAGTAGGTTTCCCGATGAGAGACACAGGGTAGACATTTCAGGTGATTAACACTTCATCTATCAAGAAAAATGATAAAATAGTTGTGCTTTAAATCGTAGAGAGGAGGAATGGTGGAGACAATATAACAATGGCTGTGATGGAATGCAAATTAAAATTGCCAGTGACAATTACTTTAAAAAATGGAAATCAGGGATAGAAAAAAAGAAATAGAAATAGAAAGATATAGCCAAATGTGTGGAGAGAAAAAAGAGTGGTTACTGAACTAGTCTCCTAATTGAGTCTTGAGGATTGCAATGTGCCCAAATTGTACTTTAATCTTGCATTGTATATCATTGGAGCAATGTAGGAATCCACTCAAATCTCTGTCTTTTTTTAAAAAAGGACACAAAATGCTGGAGTAACTTAGCGGGTCAGGCAACATCTCTGGAGAACATGAATAGGTGACGTTTCGGTTTGGGACTCTTCTTCAGACTGTACAACCAAGGAACTGCAGATGCTGGTTTACCAAGGAAAGACACAAAATGCTGGCGTAACTCAGCGAGACAGGCAGCATCTCTGGAGAAAAAGGATGGGTGATGTTTCATGTTGGGATCCTTCCTGAGACTGATTGTATTGGTGGGAGGAAAGAAAGCTATAGGTGTTCTAGACATTTTGACTATTCTCACTTTCTAAGGGGAGTAAGAGGCGACCTTGGCTGACAAGGGAAGTCAAGGACGGTATAAAAATAAAAGGGAAGAAGTATAACATAGCAAAGATGAGTGGGAAGCCAGACAATTGGGAAACTTTTAAAGGGCAACAGAAGATAACTAAAAAGGAAATACGGGGAGAAAAGATGAGATACAAAGGTAAGCTAGCCAAGAATATAAAGGAGGATAGTAAAAGCTTCTTTAGGTATGTGAAGAGGAAAAAAATAGTTAAGACAAATGTGGGTCCCTTGAAGACAGAAACAGGTGAATTTATTATGGGGAACAAGGAAATGGCAGATAAGTTTAACAGAGTACATCAGTCACTGAAAGTAAGCATGCAGATACAGCAGGCAGTGAAGAAAGCTAATGACATGTTGGCCTTCATAACAAGAGGAGTTGAGTATAGGAGCAAAGAGGTCCTTCTGTAGTTGTACAGGGACTTGGTGAGACCACACATTGAGTATTATGTGCAGTTTTGGTCTCCAAATTTGAGGAAGGACATTCTTGCTATTGAGGGAGTGCAGCGTAGGTTCACGAGGTTAATTCCCGGGATGGCTGGACTGTCATATGTTGAAAGAATGGAGCGAATGGGCTTGTATACACTGGAATTCAGAAGGATGAGAGAGGATCTTATTGAAACATATAAGATTATTAAGGGATTGGACATGCGAGAGGCAGGAAACATGTTCCCGATGTTGGGGGCATAAGGGGTAGGCCATTTAGAACGGAAATGAGGAAAAAGTTTTTCACCCAGAGAGTTGTGAATCTGTGGAATTCTCTGCCTCAGAAGGCAGTGGAGGCTGATTCTCTGGATGCTTTCAATGGAGAGTTAGATAGAGCTCTTTAAGATAGCGGAGTCAACGGATATCGGGAGAAGGCAGGAACGGGATACTGATTGTGGATGATCAGCCATGATCACAGTGAATGGCGGTGCTGGCTCGAAGGGCCGAACGGCCTACTCCTGCACCTATTGTCTTTCTTCACATCTCTGCAATCAGTCTGAGGAAGGTTCCTGACCCAAAACATCACTGATCCATGTTCTCCAGGGATGCTGTGTTCCTCCAGCATTTTGGACCTACCCTTCTTCAGAATCTGTCTTTAGCCATATCTCTTAGCAATGTTACAAAATTTTGAGATTTTAAAAATCAAGTCTGTAATTTATCCCATCAGATAAAGCATAAAAATAAGTTTAATTTGACACCTAATTCACTTTCATATCTCAAGTATTTAAAAAGTTATGGCCATTTTCATACTGGGAAATGAGCATCTTGTTCCCTATTGATTTTCTATGGACATAACAAAAAAGCTGTGATCGTGAACAGTCAAAAGCCCATAACTTTCTTAAAAATTAAGAGAACTGAATGAAATTTTCAGTTATCATAGATTGAAGCATTCTGAAACAAATATAAAATAATCTTACTTGGATGACCTGAAATTAAAGCATATAATTAGTTAGTTACCTAATTGTAGCTAATTTCAGACTTCAATTACTAGATCTAAACATCTATCCATTTCTTAATAAATGATTAACATTTTTAAATAGCCTAAATGTCCAAATAATATTCACAAATAATTCACAATAAAACATGATTTTTAAATCTCATTTACATTAATTTATAGACCAAATGGAAGGAATTTAGTGTTTAATTGCTGTAAATAAATGCCCATTTAAATCAGCTTTCCAGTGGGTCCCTGTGGAACGCGCTGGTTTAGAACGTTCACATTGCGCTAGATTTGTGCCCCAAATGCCCAGAAAAATACTGCGCGATATAATGGGCCCAAATTGAGCTACTCGCAATATTAAACTTTGTATAAAGGGATCTTTAGAAGCCCTTTTGAATGTAAAAATATACAACCTAACTTCTGCTATTTGCTTTATGAGACCCTGCGGTTGCTGGCGGTCGCGGGTTTAGAGATTGATTTTTAAACTACTATAACTATTATTCAAGGCCTTTAAACCTAATAATAGCTTTTGCGACGGGGTCTTCCAGCGATTTTTCGTTAATAATTAACTAGGCTGAATTTTCGATTGGAACAGCTTAGAGAAAATCGCGTTTTAAACCCGCCCCCTCTAAACGGCGCCAAAATCGCGCACACCCTCAGCAGCAGATCTTCAACGTCGCTTCAGGTAGGCTTTGCAACATACCTATATCTCTACACATGCTCTACTTCTTTTTCTCTTGTCTCCTAATTGCACTTTTTCAAAGTAATTGTCACCTTGATACCTTATCTGTTTGTGTGAGAGTCCTGTGTCTGTCAGACCTTGATGTCTGCATGTTAGAGACCTGATACCTGTGTGAAGGGACCTATCTTTGAGAGGCCCTGCTGTCTGTGTGATACCCTGGTGTGGTATCTGTGTGAGACCCTCATATAGCTGTCTGTGTCAGACCCTGATGTCTGTCTGTGTGATACCCTGACTTGAGTGTCCAGGGCCTGAAGGGTCTGTTCGCACACACACACTCCACTGCCTCCCCTGCCCCCTCGCAGTCAAACGGCGATGACAACATCTCACGGGTGGGTTTGTATGTACCGAGTCCTGCAGCCGGCGATGCGGTGAAGGTGCGGTGAGAGCCGGTGACGGTTGGACAGGTCAGAGGAGGCGGGCGCGCGGGAGGATGGACCGGGTGGAGCTGGCGGTTAGTGGGCGCGCGGGTGGAGCCTTTGGTTACAGCGGGCGCGCGGGTGGAGCTGGCGGTTACAGCGGGCGCGCGGGTGGAGCTGGCGGTTACAGCGGGCGCGCGGGTGGAGCTGGCGGTTACAGTGGGCGCGCGGGTGGACGGAGCAGGTTTGGTTCGGCGAGAACCCGGGGTGTAGTGAGCACCAAAGATCTTATAGCGGAGCAAGATAGGCCACTCCTGCGAAATGCAATGGGCTGACGTGTAGTACGCTACGGAGCGGAACGTGGACATTTTTTTCGTCCATTCCAGTAACCAGAACCTACCCGACTCGCAGTGTAATCAATGTTGTGGGGGAACAGTGAGTTTGTGTGTGATATAGGGTTAGATTCATAATTCTGTTAATTCTTGTTAAAGAATAAAATTTGACTGGTAATTTTCTTTTTTAATGTTTTTTAAATCATTTATTTTTAAATGGCTCATAAGCTGTGTTTGAGTTGATTTTGTAGTAACCGGAACCTACCCGACCCGACTCGCAGCGTAATCAACAGTCTGTGTGTGTGATACAGGGTTAGATTCATAATTCTGTTAGTTCTTTTTAAAGAATAAAATGTTTATAAAATTTGACTGGTAATTTTCTTTTTTAATGTTTTTTAAATAATTTCTTTTTAAATGGCTCATATGCTGTGAGTTGATTTTGAAGTAACCGGAACCTACCCGACCCGACTCGCACTCTGTAATTCATTCATCTAATCACACTGTTCACAACTGCAGTATTTTTAACTTTTAAATTTCGTTGTACCATGTGCAATGACAATAAAGAGATTCATTCATTCATTCATTCATTTGAGAAAATAATAGCAATATGAAGATTCCATTGCTCTAGCCCTGGAATGTTACATAATGTTTTTGTGTCTAAGGAGTTGTTTCTCAACAATAAAATGGGTCTGGTCTTCCCAATAGCCAGAGAGTGGAATGAGATCTGTCTGTAAATGGTGGGGTTATCTAAATTAAGTATTTCACAAAATTAAATTTGTTTAAGCAAGATTTACAAATGATGTATAACTTAAGGATGGTTTTATTCAGCGAGCATACAACTGATTAGATTGTGCTGGAAAGAACACACATACATTAATGTGATATAGATGTATATAATAATATAACACACACATTTACATTTCTTCAGATTTTTATATCCAATGATGAACTTTATTTCAGACTAGACAAGGGACAACATTAAATAAAAAACATTGTAAACCTCCCCGCAACTTCACTTTGGTGTCTCGGCCGTGCTGATCCAGGCTAGACACCCCGCACGCTGTGGAAGGAACATCTTTTCGCTTTTATTGTGATTTATTTCTCTTTTTAGCACTGAGTATCTGATAACGACACATTAGCAGCATATGGCACCAATATTGCACCAACCCACTCAATTTTAAATAATTCATAATAGAAATCCATTAACATGGTTAACACTTTATTTCTGACATGCATAGTAAGATTTACATAATTCACATTATTCTGTGCGCGAAAGATACAGGGTTGCAGTGATCAGCATATTAGCTAACCAGTGAAAGTGATGTACAATTCAATGTATGTAACACAATGATAGCCCCACTCCTGCTTACACCAAAGAGCAAACGTCCAACGTAGATACAATAATAAATAAATCGCCATTTGCATTGTTTTGTGCAGCTAACAAATCACAATTTCACACAATGTACATAAGATGGCAGTTATTTGACAAATACTCCGCAGTTCAGTGTAGGAGATCATGTCGGCGAGTATTCTGGACACACTGTCGACATCTGAAATTACAGAAAATATCATGCAGTCAATATGTTCTTATTCTGCATTAAATAACAGGTAGAAAGAAAATGCTCTTGAGAAGATTTTTACAAGGATGTTGCCATGAGGAAACTAGTACTCCTGCACCTATTCCAGCACTATCTAAATGGCGTCGTTGGCAAAAGGGGTAGTACAACGGGATCTGGGGTTCCTTGTACATCAGTCTAGGAAAGTAAGCATGCAGGTAATGGAGCAGCTGGGCTTGTACACTATGGAGTTTAGAAGGATGAGAGGGGATCGTATTGAATCATATAAGATTGTTAAGGGCTTGGACACGCTAGAGGCAGGAAACATGTTCCTGATGTTGGGGGAGTCCAGAACCAGGGGCCCCAGTTTAAGAATAAGGAGTAAGCCATTTAGAACGGAGACGAGGAAACACTTTTTCTCACAGAAAGTGGTGAGTCTGTGGAATTCTCTGCCTCAAAGGGCGGTGGAGGCAGCTTCTCTGGATGCTTTCAAGAGAGAGCTAGATAGGGCTTAAAAATAACGGAGTCGGGATATGGGGAGAAGGCAGGAACGGGGTGCTGATTGTGGATGATTAGCCATGACCACGGTGCTGGCTCGAAGGGCCGAATGGCCTACTCCTGCAACTATTGTCTATTGAGGCCTCGACTGTACCTGAGACAAAGGGGAGCACTCAGCTCGAAGATCTGATCTATAGTGAGAGTTCGGGCAGACTTAATAAAATTCTCAGTACTAAACAGAGTCAGTACAAGGATGTTGCCATGAGGCCTCGACTGTTTCTTAGACAAAGGGGGGCACCCAGCTCTAAGATCTGAACTATAGTGAAAGTTCGGGCAGACTTAATACAATTCTCAGTACAAAACAGAGTCAATATGTTCATATTCTGCATTAAATAACACGGAGGTAGAAAGAAAATACTCTTGAGGAGAAGATTTTTAAGAGGATGGTGCCATGAGGACTCGATTATCTGAGCTCAATGATCTAACTACAGTGAGAGATTGAACAGGTTAAATAAAATTTTCAATATGCCACAGAAGTAATAAATGTTTTCTTACCTTTCCTCCTTAACGGGGAACCTGGAGAAAGACAAGTCGGGTCGCCTACATTGACGATTGGAACAATTTACCACAGGACTAGTAGATGTGGACGCCGCCATGGACAAAGAGAAGATACTTTAGATTCCAGAGCGGAGGCGGAAGCAAAGATCTGATCTTTGGGCGGAAGCAAAGATCCGATCTTTGGACGGAAGCAAAGATCCGATCTTTGGGCGGAAGCAAAGATCCGATCTTTGGGCGGAAGCAATATGGCGGAGGCAAGATGGCGGAACAAGATGGCGGAGGCTGGTTGCTAAAATGGGTCCTATAATCACCCATGAATCTGCCCATGACCTTACTACGTGTTTTGCGTAGGAGTAGGCCATCTTGCTCCGCTATAAGATCCTTGGTGAGCACGGTTAACTCCCGGGGTGTAGTGAGCGGATAATGTGATCGCCCGGGGTGGAGCGGAGGCGGTTCGTGGATGACGCAGTGTCCATAAGGCCAATTCCCCCTCCTCTTTCAGGTGGTAGTTTGGAAGCAGAATTATATGGGTAGACAAAAGTGCTGGAGAAACTCAGTGGGTGAGGCAACATCTAAGGAGCGAAGGAAATAGGCAACGTTTCGGGCCGAAACCCTTCTTCAGGCCCCTTCGTCTGAAGAAGGGTTTCGGCCGAAACGTTGCCTATTGTCTATTATTCATCGGGGTTTTTTCTCATTCAAGTTAAATTATGTCAAAGGGATAAATTCAATGAAGAAGGTGATCAGATGAACAAACCATCGCTATGGCTAAATTGAACATCCAGCTGCTAAAATAATTTAATTCCATTCTTATCCTTTTTATTTTGCAGCTCCTCCATTTCTGGCAGCTGGCAACAAAGTGGCAGCAGTTGAACGTCGTTCTGGAAATCAGCAACTGGGAACACATCTTGGGATGTCCACGTTGCAGACAGTGCTAGTTCATTTCAGTTGCTGGTGTCTCTCCTCTACGTTCCAAAATGCTAAAGCAAAGCTAGTCTCTTTTTAAAATTATGAAAAATATTTTATTCATCAATTTAAAAGCATGTAATACTGCACGTATGAGTTAGCATGTTAAGGATAAATCATGGTTAATCCCATTATTTAACACTAGTACATCTGCAGTGATTCTTTTTCAATCTTAAAGAAATAATAATCATGGTGGTTGTAAGGCAGATTGCAACCAATGATTGCGCAGTGGCAAATGGAATATAGTTCACTGAGGATAGTTTTCATTTAACAAATTTTCAACTAACAAAAGCATATAATTGATACAATCATATCTATCTATCTCTATAATTATAAAACTCTGATCTTGGATGTGTGTGTGTGTGTGTGTATAATCACATCTTCTCGAAAAAAACGACGCGCCGACGGTAACATTTTTACATATTCCAGTACAGATTTATCCCATGGATTTCAAAACCGCCTTATCTGAAAAATTCATGCTTTATTTCTAGAGTTATTAATGAAAATGTTCACAAATCTGAAAAACTTTGAAAAAAAAACGACGTCTTTTGCTGATGACATCACAATGGATCTGCGCACTGTGTTCCACGCGCTATATTCCACACACTGCGAGTGAAGAACGAGCAAGTCAGGCCCTGTACTAGAGGTCTTGGGTCGGGTCCCTCTCCCCCCTCCCCCTCTCTACCCCCTCCTCTCTCTCCCCCTCTGTCTCCCCACACTTTCTCCCCCCACCTCTCTGCCCCTCTCTCTGCCTGCCCCTCTCTCTTTCTGCCCCTCTCTCTCAGTCTCTGCCCCCTCTCTCTCTGTCTCTACCCCTTTCTGTCTGTCTCTGCCCCACTCTCTCTGTCTCTGTCCCCTCTGTCTCTGCCCTCTCTCTCTCCCCCCCCCCCCTCCCTCTCTAGACGCGCCTGCGAGTTGGGGTCTATGTTTGAGTGGATGTGGCGGGGATGGGGTATGCTCTCTCTCTTTCTCTGCCCCCTCTCTCTCTCTTTCTGCCCCTCTCTCTCTGCCCCTTCTCTCTCTCTCTGCCCCTTTCTCTCTTTCTCTGCCCTCTCTCTCTTTGCCGCTCTCTATATGCCCCCTCTCTCTCTTTCTGCTCCATTTCTGCCCCCTCTCTCTTTCTGACCTCTCTCTCTCTCTGCCCTCTCTCCCTCTGCCCTCTCTCTCTCTGCTCTCTCTCTCTGCCCTCTCTCTTCCTGCACTCTCTTTCTCTCTGCCCTCTCTCTCTGCCCTCTCTGCCATCTCTACCCCCTCCCTCTCTAGCCATGCCTGCGAGTTGGGGGCTATGCATGAGTGGATAGGGCAGGTGATGGGGTAAAAGGAGTGAAATGAATAATATTAATATAATATCAAGCGGGTGGTTAGTGTGTGTGGAGGGGATGGTTAGTGTGTGTGTGTGCGGGGGGGGGGGTGGTTAGTGTGTGTGATGCCGCAGGCCGCCCCCCGCAACCTTGCTGTGTTCCATGAGCTGCGAGTGAAGAACGAGCAGGTCGGGCCCTGTACTAGAGATCTCGGGTCGGGTCCGTCTCGGGTCGGGTCCCTTTCCCTCCCTCCTCCTCTCCTCCCCCCTCCTTTCCCCCCCCTGCTCACCCCCCCTGCTCTTCCCCCTCCTCCTCTCCCCCTCATCGTCCTCTCCCCCTTCTCTCTCCCTCCTCTCTCCCCCCCCTCCCCGTCTTCTCTCCGCATCTCCCTCCCCCCTCATTCCCCATCTCCCCCCATCTCTCTTCTCCCCCTCCCCCCTCCTCCTCTCCCCCCTCCTCCTCTCCCCCCCTCCTCTCTCCCCCTTCCCTCCCCCGGCCTCTCTCTCCCCCCTCCTCTTCCCCCCCCCTTCCTCTCCCCTCCCCCGGCCTCTCTCCTATCTACCCCCTTCTCTCCCCCTCCCTCCCCCACTCTCCCTCCCCTCTCTCTTATCCCCCTCTCTCTCCCCCCACTATCTCTTACCCCCTCTCTCCCCCTGTCGCTGCCCCTCTCTCTGTCTCTGCCCCTCTGTCTCTGCCCCTCTCTGTCTGTCTCTGCCCCACTCTCTCTGACTCTGCCCCCTCTCTCTCTGCCCTCTCTCTCTACCCCCCTCCCTCACCCTCTCTATAGACACGCCTGCGAGTTGGATAGGGCGGAGGATTGGTTATGCTCTCTCTGCTCTCGTTCTCTCTGCCCCCCTCTCTCTCTCTCTCTCTCTGCCCCCCCTCTCTCTCTCTCTGCCCCTCTTTATCTCTTTGCCACTCTCTGCCCCCTCTCTCTCTGCCCCCCTCTCGCTGCCCCCTCACTTTTTCTGACCTCTCTCTCTCTGCTCTGCCTCTGCCCTCTCTCTCTGCTCTCTCTCTCTCTGCTCTCTCTCTCTCTGCCCTCTCTCTCTCTCTCTCTCTCTCTCTGCCCTCTATCTCTGCCCTCTCTCTCTGCCCTCTCCCTCTCTAAAAAACGTCACTTCTTATTTCCCCTTTATAGTGATTCAATGTAATGCCCAACATGGAGCCAAATACGTTTGAACCCGCTCCATGAATCTCAATATTTTTTCCCAGGAGGACATTGGCTCATGAGGTGGATTCCATCCATCACCTCCTAGCCCCAAAATTTCAGGAATCCAGAAACCTCTCCGTTATTCTTATAATTTCATGTAATTTGTCTTATCTATTCTTCTTATATCCATTAATGTATAGTACTGAGTCTGTATCTGTACATTGTGGATGACTTGATTGAAATAATGTATAGTCTTCTCTGACTGGATAGCATGCAACAAAAAGGTATTCACTGTACCTCGGGACACGTGACAATAATACACTAAACTAAACTAAACTAAGCTAAACTGAGAGTTACCTAAAGATTACTCCCCTGAAGGTTTTTAGCCACAACAGGACTTCACACCATTTCCTCCCAGAGCTATTGGTTCCCACATAAAACATGGCTTCTGCTTGTTTCCTGTCCTTTCATTGATTGTCCTTGGTACCATGACATGCAGGACTCATGAAATTGGTTGCAGCAAAACCTAGTTTCCCAGAATGACAATTTTTTTTGAATGTTGCAATAATACACTTCACTGCTCAGTCCAGCTCTTCGCCCATCCCAACTTTCAGCCCACATTTAAATAGCCCAGTGACATGCTTCCACTTGCACCCTGTAAAGGTAAAAAAAGAGTGTGCTGGCCATCTAATTGTATTCAATACTTTAATCAACAAGTACTGCAGTCCAATTAATTTCTGCCTCATTCTTCTATGCAATATCTCCATTCACTTCTGCACTGGAGCTCACTATGTCTGTAGGGTAAATACCTTCATACAGAAATAGAAATGTTCAGTCCCCTGCCATGAAACTATCTTACGTTCACTCAATTCGAAGAATTTCCAGCAACCCCCCACCCTCTTCGCTCCCTTGTGCTCCACCTGGACACCCACCTATTTCACCCCTCAACTCAACCACCCCGCCCATCCTGCCACTTTCCTCCCTCTAGTTTTACAATCCGCAATTCTTTAAACCTGTGACACAGCTTCCTTCCCTATCTCTGGGCTTTGAATCAACCATTGGCCTATCAAAACCTCCCCATCTATGTCGACCTATTACCTGCAATGCTTTGTCCTGCCTCTTCCCTTTTCCAGCTTTCTTATCCCCCCCCCCCTTCACCCACCACAATCAGTTTGAAGAAGGGTCTCAACCAGAAATGTCAACTATCTCATGTTCTCCAGGAATGCTGCCTGACCTGCTGAGTTACTCCAGCACTTTATGTCCTTTTGTGTATTAACCATCATCTGCAGTTCTTTGTTTCTACCCACAATCCTTTCTTCCTTTATCTTTACCCATGCGCAACTTGGGCCTCAGCATATTTCTTGTTGATAAAATATTGAAAGCAGGAGGGTTTAGTCAGAGATTATCTTGACTATTCTTTGATGCTAGTTTTCTGATGTGTAATCTTCCTCATTTCTTAAAACCGCATGACCATGGATGATGACTGCAATCTCGCAAATAGGCCATAAAATGTGTCAGATTGGCAAGTTAAAGTCCACTTTTATAACTCTTGAGGAAAATAGAGAGATGCCAAGAACTTTGAGATATGAACAAATATCATCCAGGCAATAAAGATTTGAAATTTTTATTGAATGTTGCATTGGAATGTTGATAGTTTCATGGCAGGGGACTGAACATTTCTATTTCTATGTTTCTATGAAATTGTGAGATTGCACCAACATAAATCGGTATTGGCTGATCACTGTGTCTCTTTAAGTTAGACAATGTAATGAGGTTATAAATACTATACAGGCTTTCACTTATATTTTACTTTATATTTGTTTAGTTTATACTGTTCCTTTAACATATAAATATGTATCAAGGCATCTCCAAGAGGTTTAAATGACAAATGGATCTCAAGAAAAAATGAAATGTTAAGTAGATGTGATCAAACATTTGATTAAAGCAATAAGTATAAAGGAAATTTATGGATCCCAGTTGCTGCTCATGTGAGATAAACTGATCCAGCACACAAGGAACCAACTTGAAAAGCTTATTTTTAATTATTATATTTTGCTATCTGCGTAAATGATTTATCACACACCAGGAATAAAGAATTATTGAATTCCAGTTTTAAAATCAATAAAATAACATGCAGGAATTATTGAATTCCAATTTTAAAATCAATAAAATAACATGCAGGAGAGATGCAAAATATGCAGCTGATTATAATCAGGTCTGTTACGCCATTTAACCCCAGTCAAAGTTACCTTCTGTTGTTCTATTTTGTTCAAAACTGTTCAATTACAATCCATTCTGATTTTGTATCTATTAGTGCAGTGAAGAAATATAATGTCTTGTCTTCTTGGTTTCTTGGCCCTCCAAAATATTCCAAATGGAATTTAAACTGGAGGAGGTACCCCATCTCCCCCCTCCCCCACACCTCTCTCCCCCTCCCCTCTCAGGGGACCGGGGTTCAAATGAGACGGAGGAACTGAGTGAAATCCAGGTTAGCCGGGAAGTGGTGTTAGGTAAATTGAATGGATTAAAGGCCGATAAATCCCCAGGGCCAGATAGGCTGCATCACAGAGTACTTAAGGAAGTAGCCCCAGAAATAAGTTTTCTGCATTAGTGATAATTTTTCAAAACTCTTTAGATTCTGGAGTAGTTCCTGAGGATTGGAGGGTAGCTAATGTAACACCACTTTTTAAAAAGGGAGGGAGAGAGAAAACGGGGAATTACAGACCAGTTAGTCTAACGTCGGTAGTGGGGAAACTGCTAGAATCAGTTATTAAAGATGGGATAGCAGCACATTTGGAAAGTGGTGAAATCATTGGACAAAGTCAGCATGGATTTATGAAGGGTAAATCATGTCTGACGAATCTTATAGAATTTTTCGAGGATGTAACTAGTAGAGTGGATAAGGGAGAACCAGTGGATGTGTTATATCTGGACTTTCAGAAGGCTTTCGACAAGGTCCCACATAAGAGATTAGTATACAAACTTAAAGCACACGGTATTGGGGGTTCAGTATTGATGTGGATAGAGAACTGGCTGGCAGACAGGAAGCAAAGAGTAGGAGTAAACGGGTCCTTTTCACAATGGCAGGCAGTGACTAGTGGGGTACCACAAGGCTCAGTTCTGGGACCCCAGCTATTTACGATATATATTAATGATTTGGACGAGGGAATTGAATGCAACATCTCCAAGTTTGCGGATGACACAAAGCTGGGGGGCAGTGTTAGCTGTGAGGAGGATGCTAGGAGGCTGCAAGGTGACTTGGATAGGCTGGGTGAGTGGGCAAATGCATGGCAGATGCAGTATAATG
This sequence comes from Amblyraja radiata, assembly GCF_010909765.2. Lineage (NCBI taxonomy): Eukaryota > Metazoa > Chordata > Chondrichthyes > Rajiformes > Rajidae > Amblyraja > Amblyraja radiata. The sequence goes on from NC_045960.1 coordinate 91,094,681, forward strand.
TGGATAAATTTGAGGTTATCCACTTTGGTGGCAAAAACAGGAAAGTAGATTATTATCTGAATGGTGGCCGATTAGGAAAGGTGGAGATGCAAAGAGACCTGGGTGTCATGGTACACCAGTCATTAAAAGTAGGCATGCAGGTGCAGCAGGCAGTGAAGAAGGCGAATGGTATGTTAGCATTCATAGCAAAAGGATTTGAGTATAGGAGCAGGGAGGTTCTACTGCAGTTGTACAGGGTCTTGGTGAGACCACACCTGGAGTATTGCGTACAGTTTTGGTCTCCTAATCTGAGGAAAGACATTCTTGCCATAGAGGGAGTACAGAGAAGGTTCACCAGACTGATTCCTGGGATGTCAGGACTTTCATATGAAGAAAGACTGGATAGACTCGGTTTGTACTCGCTAGAATTTAGAAGATTGAGGGGGGATCTTATAGAAACGTATAAAATTCTTAAGGGGTTGGACAGGCTAGATGCAGGAAGATTGTTCCCGATGTTGGGGAAGTCCAGAACAAGGGGTCACAGTTTAAGGTTAAAGGGGAAATCTTTTAGGACTGAGATGAGGAAAACTTTTTTCACACAGAAAGTGGTGAATCTCTGGAATTCTCTCCCGTAGAAGGTAGTTGAGGCCAGTTCATTGGCTATATTTAAGAGGGAGTTAGATGTGGCCCTTGTGGCTAAAGGGATCAGGGGGTATGGAGAGAAGGCAGGTACAGGATACTGAGTTGGATGATCAGCCATGATCATATTGAATGGCGGTGCAGGCTCGAAGGGCCGAATGGCCTACTCCTGCACCTATTTTCTATGTTTCTATGTTTCTCTCCTCCCCTCCCCCACCCCTCTCTCCTCTCCATCTCCCTCTCCTCACCCATCTCCCTCTCCTCCTCCCATCCCCATCCCTCTCTCCCCCACCCCCCTTCCCTCTCTACCCCACACCCTTCCCTCTCTCCCTCCGCCCCCTTCCCCCTACCCCTCTGTCCCTCTTCCGCCACTTCCCCTACTATGTCAATAAAATAAAGGCTGATAGGAACACTTTACTGAAGGATAGATAGGTAGAGTAGTTTAACACCAACTTGGGATCTAAATGGCTAACCAATACAGGAACAGGAACTGGGGTTGACAAGAGACCAGATTTTGAGGAATGCAGAAATCTGAGTGAATCATGGGCTGGAGATTACAGAGATGTCAAGAGTGGATGGGAGGAGCGGGTATCTTAAGGGTTTGCCGTTATTATTGGCTCAATCTGACTGCATAAATGCTGAAATTGGTTTAGAACAGCAACTGAAAATAAAGATTAAATTGTATTGAAAATGGAAATGTGCAAGTTAAGAAAATAATAGGGAAACTTGCAAACAGTGCAATATGTATTGACTTAAGCTCTGGTTGATAAAACTGAATCAATTGCATTCAAAGGATTAAAAGAAGATGAAATTCTGTGCAGACCCCATCACAACTTTTAAGGCGACGTTTCGGGCCGAAACCCTTCAGACTGATGGGGGGTGGGGGGGGAGAAGGAAGGAAAAAGGGAGGAGGAGGAGCCCTAGGGCGGGGGGATGGGAGGAGACAGCTCGAGGGTTAAGGAAGGGGAGGAGACAGCAAGGGCTAGCAAAATTGGGAGAATTCAATGTTCATGCCATCCGGACGCAAGCAACCCAGGCGGAAAATGAGGTGCTGTTCCTCCAATTTCCGGTGTTGCTCATTCTGGCAATGGAGGAGACCCAGGACAGATAGGTCGGATTGGGAATGGGAGGGGGAGTTGAAGTGCTGAGCCACCGGGAGTTCAGGTAGGTTATTGCGGACTGAGCGGAGGTGTTCGGCGAAATGATCGCCCAACCTCCGCTTAGTCTCCCCGATGTAAATCAGCTGACATCTAGAGCAGCGGATGCAGTAGATGAGGTTGGAGGAGATACAGGTGAACCTTTGTCGCACCTGGAACGACTGCTTGGGTCCTTGAATGGAGTCGAGGGGGGAGGTGAAGGGACAGGTGTTGCATTTCTTGCGGTTGCAACGGAAAGTGCCCGGGGAGGGGGTGGTACGGGAGGGAAGGGAAGAATTGACAAGGGAGTTGCGGAGGGAGCGGTCTTTGCGGAAGGCAGACATAGGGGGAGATGGGAAGATGTGGCGAGTGGTGGGGTCACGTTGGAGGTGGCGGAAATGGCGGAGGATTATTTGTTGTATTTGCCGGCTGGTGGGGTGAAAGGTGAGGACTAGGGGGACTCTGCCCTTGTTGCGAGTGCGGGGATGGGGAGAGAGAGCAGTGTTGCGGGGTATGGATGAGACCCTGGTGCGAGCCTCATCTATGGTGGCGGAGGGGAATCCCCGTTCCCTGAAGAACGAGGAAATTTTCGATGCCCTGGTGTGGAACGTCTCATCCTGGGAACAGATGCGGCGTAGGCGGAGGAATTGGGAGTAGGGGATTGAGTCTTTACAGGGGGCAGGGTGGGAAGACATATAGTCCAGATAGCCATGTGAGTCAGTTGATTTGTAGTGTATGTCGGTCAGAAGTCTGTCCCTTGCGATGTAGATGGTGAGGTCAAGGAATGGTAGGGAAGTGTCGGAAATGGTCCAGGTGTATTGGAGTGCCGGATGGAAGTTGGTGGTGAAGTGGATGAAGTCAGTCAGTTGTGTGTGGGTGCAGGAGGTGGCCCCAAAGCAGTCGTCAATGTAACGGAGGTAGAGGTCGGGGATGGGGCCCTGGTACGTATTGAACAAGGATTGTTCAACGTACCCGACAAAGAGGCAGGCGTAGCCGGGGCCCATGCGGGTGCCCATAGCTACGCCTTGTGTTTGGAGGAAATGGGAGGAGTCAAACGTAAAGTTGTTGAGGGTGAGGACCAACTCCGCTAGGCGGAGGAGAGTGTCGGTGGCTGGGTATAGGTTGCTCCTCTGGTCGAGGAAGAACCGGAGGGCTTTGAGGCCAACCTGGTGGCCCATCAGTCTGGAGAAGGGTTTCGGCCCGAAACGTCGCATTGCAACCGCAAGAAATGCAACACCTGTTCCTTCACCTCCCCCCTCGACTCCATTCAAGGACCCAAGCAGTCGTTCCAGGTGCGACAAAGGTTCACCTGTATCTCCTCCAACCTCATCTACTGCATCCGCTGCTCTAGATGTCAGCTGATTTACATCGGGGAGACTAAGCGGAGGTTGGGCGATCGTTTCGCCGAACACCTCCGCTCAGTCCGCAATAACCTACCTGAACTCCCGGTGGCTCAGCACTTCAACTCCCCTTCCCATTCCCAATCCAACCTCTCTGTCCTGGGTCTCCTCCATTGCCAGAGTGAGCAACACCGGAAATTGGAGGAACAGCACCTGGGTTGCTTGCGTCCGGATGGCATGAACATTGAATTCTCCCAATTTTGCTAGCCCTTGCTGTCTCCTCCCCTTCCTTAACCCTCGAGCTGTCTCCTCCCATCCTCCCGCCCTAGGGCTCCTCCTCCTCCCTTTTTCCTTCCTTCTCCCCCCCCCACCCCCCATCAGTCTGAAGAAGGGTTTCGGCCCGAAACGTCGCCTATTTCCTTCGCTCCATAGATGCTGCTGCACCTGCTGAGTTTCTCCAGCATTTTTGTGTACCTTCGATCTTCCAGCATCTGCAGTTCCTTCTTGAACACAACTTTTAAGGCGTTTGCTCAGGGGAAACATCCTGTTCCAAAAATACTCAATGTTACCATCTCCTACTGCAGGCAATCAAGTTCTGTTGACATCATTCTCACTCAGCCATGCTTTGTGAATGTGGGTATCCTTGTGAATATTCCTCAAATTTGCCAATAAGAATAAGGAAAACTGAAGGAACAGAATCACAGAAAGCATCTCTTCCTTAAGTGCAGATGTGGCTAGTAAATTTGTCACACTTAGCCATCACCTTAGTCACATGCCATAAAATATTTTCACTATATCGTTGTAGGATTGATATTCCTTAATCATAATTGTTTTTATAGCAGGGCATCTAGGATCAATTGAAGAGCTTATTTATCCCCACTCCATGAAACATTAGAACTCCCTTCTACTCTGTTTGTTTATGCTCAGTAATGATCAGTGCTCCAATATTGAGCACAGAAGAGTACAGCACATGAACAGACCCTTCAGCCCACCATATCTGGGTGAACCATGATGTCATTCTAAACAAATCCCAACTGCCTGCACATAGAGTCATAGAGTGAAACAGTGTGGAAACAGGCCCTTCAGCCCAGCTTGTCCACACCGTCCCAGCTACACTAGTCCCACCTGTCAGCATTTGGTCCATAGCCCTCCAAACCTGTCCTATCTATGGTTCATATCTCTCTATTCCTTGCCTGTTGATGACTCCCTAAACACCTCTTTAACAATGCTGTTTTATCGGATTTTATACTTCACCTGGCATTGATCGACAATGTACTAAATTAGTACTTTGCATTTGTATTCACCAAGGCGAAGGACATGGAGAACAGTGAGATCAGTGTGGGAAAGATATAAGCTATGGCAGATTGAGATCAGGAAGGAGATGATGTTGGGATTCTTGAAGGTGGATAAATTCCCATGACCTGTTGGGATCTATCTGAGGTTATTGAGAGAGAGAAGAAAGAAGATTGAAGGAACATTGCCCAGAGTAGGTAAATCTTGCTCAGAGTAGACAAATGAAGGACCAGAGGACATAGGTTTAAGGTGAAGGGGAAAATATTAGATTTAATAGGAATCTGAGAGGTAACATTTTCACACAAAAGGTAGCGGGTGTATGGAACAAGCTACCAGAGGAGGTAGTTGAAGCAGGGACTATCCTAACGTTTAAGTAACAGTGAGATAGGCACATGGATAGGACAGGCTTGGACGGATATGGGCCAAACGCAGGCAGGTGGGACTAGTGTAGCTGGGACGTGTTGGCCGTTGTGGGTAAGTTGGGCCGAAGAACCTGTTTCTACACTGTATCACTCTATGACTCCAAAATATATAGGCTGGTGAGCCTCGTGAGTCTGAAGGGACCCGACTCGAAGCTTCACCTATCCATGTTCTCCAGAAAAGCTGCCCGATTGCTGAGTTACTCCAGCATTTTGTGTCTTTTATTTGTAAACTAGCATCTGCAGTTCCTTGTTTCTCTATAAGTAACAGAAAGAGCTGATGAGGGAAATGTGATGTGTATAGAAATATAAAATGGCTATTTAATGAGCTACCAATAATAGGCATTATCAAGATTGAAGACCATAGAATAACAGGGGAAATTTGAGTAAGTAACAGGAAACCAAGTAGTAGTAATGAAAGCATATTTTCTGGACTGCAGGAAAATGCAGTGAAATACAGTGGAGTTCCCTTGGGGATATATATATTAATGACTTGGACTAAGGCACACAAGCCACAATTTTCAAATGACACAAAGCATAAAGACATAATGAACATGAAATAGATAGTTGTAGATTTAAAGGAAATATGAACAGGCTGATGGTATGGATAAATAGATGGCAGATGAAAGTGAATGCTGAGAAATACACAGTGTTATATTGACAAGAGGCCATACAAACTAAAAGGCACAATTAAAAAATGGGTACAAAAACAGCAAGATTTGGATATACGGGCACATTGTGTATTGAAAGTGACAGAGCAGACTGCGAATGTAATTAAAAAAACACATGGGATCCTTGGCTTAGAGTACTAAGACAAACACATCATGATGAACTTTTTTTAAACACTGGTTGAGCCTCAAATAGCATTGTGGTACTTAGAAAGTTAGGAAAGTCTTTGGAGCAGCTTCAAAAAGAGATGGTTTAAAAGAGAGCTGAGTTGTTCTCACATAGCACTAATAACATTATGAGAACTGCTTCTTTTTAAACCTTAACTGATCTGTGATTCTGGGCAGGCCAGCATTTATTGCCTCTCCCGAACACCCTTGAAAAGAAGATGATGCATATTCTCATTGAGACACAAGAGGCTGCATGATGGGACCTTTAGAGGAACTCAATGGGTCAGACGGCTTCTCCGGAGGGAAATTGTCATTTTTCATCCTTCTTCAGATTGATTAAGTAGGAGGGAGAAAGCTGGAAAAAAGAGGTAGGGACGGGACAATGCCTGGCAAGTGATAGAAGAATACAGGGGATGGAAGAGGGGGTGATAGCAGATGGGTGGAGATATGATAGAGACTAAGGGTGAAAAGGAGACAAAAGGATGTCAGTTAAGGATAGAAGAGTGAAACATAAACTCAAAGGAAGGGTTATATGTGGAACGGGAAAGGCAGGAGAGGAAAGGGGGGGGGGGGGGAGGCAGGGAAATGACAGACTCTGAGATGGGTGGGATGGGAGCTGAGTGTAAGGAGGAAGAGAAAAGACAGGATGATGGGGTGGTGGCGGGAGAAATGTGTCCGCACCTGGGTGGAAGAGATGGCAGTATTACTTAAAACTGGAGAATTCAACGTTCATGCCGTTCGGTTATAGACTACCCAAGGGGAATATGAAGTGCTGTTCTTCCCGTTTGCATGTCAGAGAGTCATACGGCATGTAAACAGGCCTTTCGCCCCAACCGACCCAGAGGCCCCATCTACATTTGTCATACCTGCCAGCGTTAGGCCCATATCCTTATAAACCTTTCCTATCTATGCACCTGTCCAAATTTTGTTTTGTCGTTATTGTACCTGCCTCAGCTACCTCCTCTGGCAAGTCTAGCCTCACTTTGGCAGTGGAGGAGGCCAAGGATGGCAATCATATGGGAAGAGGAGTAAAAGTGGCTAGCAACAGGGAGCTCCAGCATCCCAAAAGGAGTTTGTGGACGTTTGTGACAACTATGTATAAACAATGCACGTACAGATGAGTATGGCATAACCTGAAGGTGATTTTATTAAGAGCATAAGTGTGCTGCCTTCACTGAAGACAGGCTGCTCAGCTATTCAGTCTAGTTAAAAACTCATTCGATCTCCCTCCAAAGGAACAGGCAGTTGTGTATTTTGAGAGTTTAATGGAATAAAGTGTGAAAACACAATGCTGTGTTTGGGATTGACAGAGATGAGGATGGCAGTTTGTTTTTAAATTTGAAAGATGGCCACCCAAAATGTTTCACAAAGGTAATCACTAGATGGCCAGCTAAAACGTTACACAGAATACCATTAGATGGGCAGCTAAAGTCCAGAAGGTCCATAAATAAATAATGGTATCCAAGGAGCTGTTAAGGCCAACTAGAAAGCAAAGAAAATCTGAAAGAGGATACATACAAAATAACATAAACTGAAAATATTGAAAGAGGATAAGAGCCTTGGAACATTCATTCAAAAAGTAAAGTTGTAACAATCTATAATCCCAGTGTGAGATTCAAAGATCACAAATGCTCTTGAGACAAATTCAGACAAAGAAGTGTTTTTATTAATTTCATATTCTGCAGAATAGGTGCCTCTCCACTGATGTCCCCTAGAGGCACACCGAGGATCGGGATGTCTTCTATCTTTATACATTTCTTTTCACTATTTTCACACCCATTGAGCTTCTTCCAATCATAACATAAAACCCAGATTCCCACGAGAACGTCGTGGGACGTCCACCCAAACTTCTACTGAAGTATTTCTGTTGCTACTTTTTATCTAGAATTTCTCTCTGTTCTTTATATCGTTACTTTCTATTCTACTAGCCGTCTGGCTTCTGCTGACATCTTATTTCTTTCTAAGTTATATTTCTATCCCTAGTCTAAATCAACCATGTCTGTTAACTCTTTCCTCACAATCCATCCTTTTCTTTTTGCTACGCACCCTTGATTTACACTATCTCCTCCTTTTCTAATGCTAGCAGCAGATTCTTCACCACCCTATCCTCCTCTCGTTGGTCATACTGTGTTCTGAAGGCCATTATGGTGGCAGCACTGTTCTTCGTCAGGGCTGTTTCTATCATCGCTGAGCCAATCCCCGTACGCAGGGAATGATACAACATCCGAACAAACACAATAACCCTACCATGACTATTACTGATGTTAGGGCAGATGTAAAGATGTGCTTCCATTTCCCAAACCAGGAGTCTAGAAACCCGGTCCAGGAGGTGTCTACTCCAGAGTTCTCAGCCAATTCGATAGACAGAGAGGTGAGACCTGCTAGGGCTCTTGACACTGACCCATCCGGAGCAGTGTTGTTGGGGATGAATGTGCAACATTGTTCGCCAAACATTACACACACCCCTCCCTTCTCAGCCAGTAGCATGTCCAAGGCATGCGATTTTGCCAGGTCATTTGGCTGGTATCTGTCAGTTGTTCCGCTAATCCTTCAACTGCATCTCGAGTGTAATTTATAAAGCGTTGTTGATTGTAGTATAAGTAGTTGATCCAGTCCACATTTTTATTAACTGTGGACCACCAGAAGAGTTTGGACTCAAAGCCCGCAGCTATCTGATTTCTGGCTTTAAATTCATCGGGTACCCCTCTTGGCACCCCTATCGCATCTATATAGATTTGTGTGTCGAATGATCCTCTCACCTTTCTCTTTTGTCGTCGGCTTCCTTTATCGAGTTCTACAGCATGTTCTACTGCTATGGTGAAGGGCATCATCAGTTGTATGAGGGTACAGGTTCCCGTCCATGACCCTGGTAACCGGGGCCACAGGGTATTCGCCCCGCACCACCACCAGACATCGGCTCTACTGACTATCTGCTTTTTCAGCCAGGAGCTATTGAACAGTGGCCCCTGTTCTTCAGCCGTTATGTTATACGTCTTATTGCAGTTGAGCACCTCCCCCATGTCCTGTCCCTCTGGGTTATTTCTTGTATAGCACTCAAACCCCTCCTCCCCAAAAGGAATGGTAAATGGAGGAGGTCGAGGGTCTTCCCTTCGGCCCTTCGTATTGTTGTTGCTGGCCGGAAATAGGTAATAACTCTGGCATATCACATTCTTTGGTAAGAGCGGATTTGTGAATAGCTGTAATATACATGTCATAGCCCTAGGTGTTCTATCCCAATTGAGGGGAAATGGTACAGGGACCAGCTGAGGCCTAGCTCCAGCGCAGGCGTAACAATTGGTTCGTTGCATACTTCTGGCTGTGTACATCATCCAGGCAAGCCAGGTGTTGGCTCCTTTTCCCCCTGTTGGTATTCCTTTCTTATATAACTGCCTTAATCCTGTTTCTCCTGCTACTATCATTATCTTCAGATCCTTAGACTCATTTTCCCTGGTGACATTGCTGACTACTGGTGGTGCTGGTGTTGCCCCGGGATCCCTATTCTGACTGTCATCTATCTTGAACACCTCTCCCCTATCCTCGTATCTTACCATCTTCCCATCTCACTTTACTTCTATCTCAAACTTCAGACATGCGTCCTTCCCTGTTTTATCTGCACATATCCAATACCTACCACTTTCCTGTATTTGGACACTCTGTATGCTCACATATACGCTTCCTGGCAATTTCTCGTTCGGGTTTTGATATACTCTCCACCTATCAGTCCGATGCCACCCATATTTTGATGAAGTAAACACCACGTGCCAATCTTTACATGGATGGGTGCATACATACATTCTATAGCCGCACCACCATTTTCCTTTACATACATCAAATGGGATGGTGGTGGACCTTCTATTCTGTGGTATTGTGATTTTTATGCATGTTACATTACTTACAAGTTGGGTAACCACCCAACACACGACCCACCAACACGAAATCTTCATTTTTCCTGCGGGTTCTTGGTAAATATTAAAGTCAATGGTTCCTCTCCTTTGCGCACGGGCTGATATCGTCTGGTGGGGCCTTCACAGGACCCTTAACTCGACTTGCGTGAGTCCACCCTTTCTCTTTTGTTCATACTGCTGTCTCAGTGATTAGTAACACCAGGTAGGGTCCAGTCCACTTAGGTTGCAGCTTTTCTTCTTTCCACATTTTTATTAATACCCAGTCTCCAGCCTTGACTGAGTGAATCGGGAAGTCCAGTGGTGGGCTCTGGGCCAGCAATCCTTTAATTTTTAGTTCTGCAAGAGATTGGGACACTGCCAGTAAATAGTTCCTCAGGAACACATCGTTCCCTTGTATTGTTGGGACTCCTTCTATCTTCCCTAAGTATGGGAGCCCGAATAACATTTCATATGGTGATATCCCTATGTCTTTTCGAGGTGGCGTTCGGATTCTCAACAGGGCTATCGGGAGGCACTTAGTCCAGGGGAGTCTCGTTTCCTCTATCAACTTGGTGATTTGGGTCTTTAAGGTGCCATTCATTCTTTCCACCTTTCCTGAGCTCTGGGGATGCCATGGTGTATGCAATTTCCATTCTATTCCCAGTGCTTCACATATCATTTCATGTGTTTTGGAGGCAAAATGGGTCCCTCTATCTGAGTCTATTGTTTCCACAATCCCATATCTGGGTACAATTTGTTCTAATAATATCTTGGCTACCGCCTGTGAGGTGGCAGTTGCCGTGGGGAATGCCTCTACCCATCTGGTGAAATGGTCCACTACCACTAACAGGTACTTCCATGTTCGTACCCGGGGCAGCTCGGTAAAATCTATCTGTATTCTTTGGAAGGGCCTAACTGCTAATGGTTGTCCTCCTCCTGGGACTGCTCTCATGATTTTCTTATTTATTCGCTGACATATTACACAGCCCCTTATGACTTGTTTGGCCATGGTAAACATCCCACAGCAAGCGTAGGTTCTGAGGAGGGTGTCACAGAGGGCTTGTGTTCCCCAATGGCTTTGTCCATGTAATCTCCCTAATAACTCCCTCATTATTTCTTTGTTCAATAGCTGCTTTCCATTTGGTGTCCACCATTTCCCATTTGAAGTACGCTGAGTCCACATTTATTTCATGTTTTCCTGTTCTTTCTCACTAAAGATAGGTATCTTTTCCTCTGGTTCCCTTAAAGGTATTAGTGACTTCATTTCTACCATCTGTTCTGTGGCTGCTCTTTTTGCAACCTCATCCACTGCCCTATTTCCTCTGGCCTCCAGGGTGTTACCCTTCTGATGCCCTGCCACATATGCTATGGCTATTCGTTCTGGTTTTTGCAAGGCTTCCAGTGTCTGTCCTACCAATTGCTCATACGCTAATTCTTTACCTCGAGTTGTTATCATTCCTCGCTCTTTCCAGCTCTTCCCAAAGGTGTGTACTACTCCAAAAGCGTATTTTGAATCGGTATATACTGTTCCTTCCTTCCCCTCCAATAATTCTAAAGCTCTCATTAATGCATATAATTCACAAGATTGAGCTGACCAACTACCAGGCAGCCTGCCGCTTTCAATTTCCTCCATAGTTTCCCCGTTCACTATACCGTACCCACTATGTATTTTTCCACCTATGCACCTGGAGGATCCATCTATAAACCACCGACTGCCCTCAGCCAGAGGTTGCTCTTCTAAGTCTTCTCTACTTTTTGTTTGTAAATCGATTATTTCACGATAGCAGTGTGCTGGGCCCTCTTCCTTGTCACCCTGTTTCTCTGCTGGATACAGGAATTGGGACGGGTTAATGTTCTTATCCGTAATTATCATCAAATCGTCTTTTTCCATCAGGATGGCCTCATACTTCAAAAGTCTAGAGTCTGTTAACCATCTGTTGGATTTCTGAGTGAGTATGGTTCTTACTGTGTGTGGTGTAGAAACAACCAGAGTGCCTCCAAAGGTTAATTTCCTACTCTCTTCCGCCAATATTGCGGTAGCTGCTACCGCTTGTATGCATCCCGGCCATCCCCTGGAGACTGGATCTAATATTTTCGAGAGGAAGGCCACTGGCTGTCGATTTCCCCCTATTTTCTGGGTGAGTACCCCTAGTGCCACCCCCTTGTCTGAATTTACAAACAGGTGGAAAGATTGTTCTACTGAGGGCAGAGCCAACACGGGAGCAGTAATCAAACTGTTCTTTAATTTCCCAAATTCCAACTCCTGTTCTGGGGTCCACTGAACTTTGTCTTTTTCTTCTCCCAATTTATCATACAGGAATTTTACTTGTCTGGAGTAATCATCTATCCACAGTCGACAGTATCCTATCAATCCCAGGCATTTTCAGATCTCTTTCTTATTCTTTGGTAGTGGTACTCCCGTGATCCCAGCTATCCTTTCGGGGTTTATTCGTCTCTTTCCTCCACTTATCAGATGTCCCAGATATTTTACCTCTCGTTTCACAAATTGAAGCTTGTTACGGGACACTCTTAACCCCTTCCTTCCCAAGAAGTTTAACAGGCTTATTGTGGCGTCCCTTACTTCCTCTTCTCTCTCTCCTGACAAAAGGAGGTCATCCACATACTGTAATAGTCGCGTTTCCCCGTGTCCTGGGAAATCCTCCAATACCTGCTCTAAAATTTGGCCGAATAAATTTGGTGATTCTGTAAAACCTTGAGGGAGCACCGCCCACCGGAATTGTTGCTTTCGCCCGGTTTTTAGGTTTTCCCACTCAAAGGCGAATAAGTCTCTACTTTCTGTTGCCAGCGGACAGCTCCAGAATGCATCCTTTCTCTTTCTCTTTCTGTCTGTGTCTGTGCCTCTCTCTCTCTCTCTGTCTCTCTCTCTCTCTCTCTCTCTCTCTCTCTCTCTCTCTCTCTCAACGCTGAATAGATTCAGGACTGGACATGGCCCCTGCTTGGCCAGCCTTCACAAATGGGGCAGCAGCCCAACCCCACGGTGTGCTTGTGGCACTCCCTTACAACACATCATTGAAGCATGCCTTCAACAAAGACTCAAAGGAGGACTTGTCACCCTTCATACAGCAGATCAAGAGGCAACTCTTGGCTAAAGGACTTTGCATTCGCTAAATAAATAAAATCTCTCTCTCTCTGTCTGGCTGTCTCTGTGTCTGTCTCTCTTTCTCTCTCTCTCTCTGTATCTGGCTCTCTCTGTGTCTCTGTGTCTGTCTCTCTCTCTCTCTCTCTCTCTGTCTGTGTTTCTCAACGTATGTCTACAATAAAACAACATAAAAGCTGGTCATGTTTCATCAATTAACTTATTTCCAGTTAACTTTACTGACAAGAAATCTAAAAGAACATCAAGAAACGATTTTTACAACTTCTCTTTTTCAGGTTACCAGGATACAACGAGTTCATTTTTTTTTGCAGCTTGTTTGCAATCCCCTACGGCCCAAACACAGTGGGAATTCCCACCTCCGCCACGGGGCGTCTGTGTTCAATTTTACAACTTGCTCATTTCAACCATTTGTTACAAACATCCCCCTTTCGCGGCCTCTGCCGTCTTATCTGCTACTTTCGGGAGTAACTCCCTTATCATCCAGTCTCAGGAATTTTCCTGTCTCTCAGGAATTGATCTAACTGTTCTCGTCAGACCTAATGAATCTTCAAGGAGGCAAACTCCCTTCTCCCTCAGGGTCCTCTCCTAGGTACTTCCCTCAGGGGTCTAATTTCTACCGAACTTCTTATCTTCCCCTTCTGCCCTTTGACTCCCCGTCCTGTTGGCCGGGTGAACTTCGTCCACCCCGGCCCCTGTCTTCTCTTTCCCTTGGGTATTTTGGCCCCCTCCGGCTCTACATTTTCTGTGGGTATCTCCTGTCCATATGCAGCTCTGCATTTTCCCCAACTGACTATACCTTATCATTGTTGGCTTTTCCAACCCCTGGGTATTTCCTGCCCTCCAGGGTCCAGCATTTGCCCCAATGGACTATTGGGCAGAATGCGGGGATTTGGCCCACAGCCTTCTCCCCTCCCTTCTGGGTTTGCCTTGCAGCCCCCTGAATCCTTCAGGGCGTTAACCACAAGGTCTTATATTCTTAATACCGTGTTCATCGTACCGTGTTCATCATTCTCAATAGCCCAGGAAGTACTTAATAGTCATTTTCCTACCTGGGTTCCATGCACTGGAATTGCTCGATTGATTTTTCGCGATTTCCAACTACTCCCACTTCTTTGTCGAGTCTCTGTGTGGTCCGGATACTACTGCTTAAACAGCTGATGGCAAGCAAGGAGTCTGAGACCGCTGAACTCAGCAGGGTGCACCTTCCCTTCGTCCGTCTACTCCCGTCAGCTGTCCAGTGTATTGGATCTCGGAAACGAGCCCCCAAGTTGTGAGATTCAAAAATCACAAATGCTCTTGAGACAAATTCAGACAAAGAAGTGTTTTTATTAAGTTCATATTCTGCAGAATAGGTGCCTCTCCACTGATGTCCCCTAGAGGCACACCGAGGATCGGGATGTCATTATCTTTATACATTTCTTTTCACTATTTTCACACCCATTGAGCTTCTTCCAATCATAACATAAAACCCAGATTCCCACGAGAACGTCGTGGAACGCCCACCCAAACTTCTACTGAAGTATTTCTGTTGCTACTTTTTATCTAGAATTTATCTCTGTTCTTTATATCGTTACTTTCTATTCTACTAGCAGTCTGGCTTCTGCTGACACCTTATTTCTTTATAAGTTATTTTTCTATCCCTAGTCTAAATCAACCATGTCTGTTAACTCTTTCCTCACACAGAGATGAGGATGGCAGTTTGTTTTTAAATTTGAAAGATGGCCACCCAAAATGTTTCACAAAGGTAATCACTAGATGGCCAGCCAAAATGTTACAGAGAATACCACTAGATGGGCAACTAAAGTCCAGGAGGTCCATAAATAAATAATGGTATCCAAGGAGCTGTTAAGGCCAACTAGAAAGCAAAGAAAATCTGAAAGAGTATACATACAAAATAACATAAACTGAAAATATTGAAAGAGGATAATAGCCTTGGAACATTCATTCAAAAAGTAAAGTTGTAACAATCTATAATCCCAGCAACTAATGTATTGAGTTATCACTTGAAGGTTGCCCAAATTCCTCACAATCAAAGGTTGCTGTATAATTGTGTTTGTCATAATCAGGGTTTGCATTTTGCATGTTGTATTATTTTTTTTTTGCCTTTGTTTCACAAACATATTCTCAATGACCACATTGAGCAAAAAATACACATTATTTACAGTGGGACTCTTTTTTACACACTATGATTAAATAATTGTTACGTGAAGTAATGTCATCCATATTTTTTCCCTCAAGTTGGGCTTGTGTTGTGATTGCATTTTCTGTCTTTTTAGAAAATGATTTTGCGTAGTAAATATGTCAGGACATCTGTCCTTCTATTGAACTCTTTATATGCAAGCATCATAGACTCACTAAACTGCCTCACCAGGGAGTGTGAAGCAGTGAGTTTGAATTTATGAAAGATTGAGCCAATCCACTTTGTAAAACCCCTGTCTCACGGAACGAGTCGACCCACGAGTGACCCCGAGTTTAAAACAAATTAAACTCGTGGTAATCACGTACAATTACCGTAGCGGGAACGTCGGAACACGTGGACGCAACTTAGCGACTCGTAGCGCTAACGGCAGGCAGTAACCTGGGCATCGATCGATCCCTCCCTCTCGGTAACCTGGGCATCGATCGATCCCTCCCTCTGCAACTGGATACTGGACTTTCTAACCAACAGACCACAGTCTGTTAGGTTAGACAAGCACACCTCTTCAACCCTCACCCTGAACACCGGCGTTCCACAGGGCTGTGTGCTGAGCCCCCTCCTCTACTCCCTCTTCACCTATGACTGCACACCTGTACATGGTACTAACACCATCATCAAGTATGCAGATGATACAACGGTGATTGGCCTCATCAGCAACAACGATGAGTCGGCCTACAGGGAGGAGGTCCAGCACTTGGCAGCATGGTGCGCTGACAACAACCTGGCCCTTAACTCCAAGAAGACCAAGGAGCTCATTGTAGACTTTAGGAAGTCCAGGGGCGGCACGCACACCCCCATCCACATTAACGGGACGGAGGTGGAACGTGTTTCTAGCTTCAGGTTCCTGGGTGTTGACATCTCCGATGACCTCTCTTGGACCCACAATACCTCAACTCTGATCAAGAAGGCTCACCAGCGTCTCTTCTTCCTGAGGAGACTGAAGAAGGTCCATCTGTCTCCTCAGATCCTGGTGAACTTCTACCGCTGCACCATCGAGAGCATCCTTACCAACTGTATCACAGTATGGTATGGCAACTGCTCTGATTCCGACCGGAAGGTATTGCAGAGGGTGGTGAAAATTGCCCAACGCATCACCGGTTCCTCGCTCCCCTCCATTGAGTCTGTCCAAAGCAAGCGTTGTCTGCGGAGGGCGCTCAGCATCGCCAAGGACTGCTCTCACCCCAACCATGGACTGTTTACCCTCCTACCATCCGGGAGGCGCTACAGGTCTCTCCGTTGCCGGTCCAGCAGGTCCAGGAACAGCTTCTTCCCAGCGGCTGTCACTCTACTCAACAACGTACCTCGGTGACTGCCAATCACCCCCCCCCCCCCCCCCCCCCCGGACACTCCTCCCACAGGAAAAACACTATGTCTGTATATATGCTAATGTAAATATTTATTCAAATCATATGCTATGTCGCTCTTCCAGGGAGATGCTAAATGCATTTCGTTGTCTCTGTACTGTACACGGACAATGACAATTAAAGTTGAATCTGAATCTGAGGTACCTGGGAAACTTGTTAACTCTTGGAAAACTTTCAACATGATGATAGATTTCCACGAGTCAAATTTACTCTTGAAGTTAAAATTTGAAACATTTAAACTCGTTGTAAGAACGTAGTAGCCCGTGAGTTTACCGTAGTTACTCGTGAGTAACTCATGGGTTTGGCCTGAGTGCCGGAAGTGAAATGTTGAAGATTAGTCAGATCTTAATGGAAAATTTTCAGTGAAGGAGCAAAAAGCACTCACCGGGGATCTGAGAAACAGTGGCAAAAAGAATGAACCATGCAGTGTGGGGAAAGCCGCATTGCAAGAGTTAATTACTTCCCTTCAGAACTTTAACTTTTCACATTGAAACGGTGCCATGAATCCTTGTTAGATTAATGCACTTTTTATGGAAAAGCAGGCATATGGGACAGGCGTCCCGTCTCAGGATTTATATCCGACAAATTTTATGCGTTTATACAGGGAATTTTCTCAGGCATCACTTTCCACCCAGTCTGTCCGCGTTAAGGAGGCTTTCAGTTGTGCGCCCAGACTGTAGCCACTTGCGAAGTACACGATGCCCTGATGGTGAATCATTTCCTTTCAAGCTGAGGTGAGAAAAAACTTTTTCACCCAGAGAGTTGTGAATTTATGGAATTCCCTGCCACAGAGGGCAGTGGAGGCCAAATCACTGGATGGATTTAAGAGAGAGTTAGATAGAGCTCTAGGAACTAGTGGAGTCAAAGGATACGGGGAGAAGGCAGGCACGGGTTATTGATAGGGGACGATCAGCCATGATCGCAATTAATCGATGCTGGCTCGATGGGCCGAATGGCCTACTCCTGCACCTATTTTCTATGTTTCTATGACAAGGTGCCTCCTAGTTTTTCAAGGTGTGTAGGATATCCGTTGGTTCACACATCACCCAGCCTGCAGTTCTAGCCCACCACAGTTCCAGGGAGGCCCCGTGAAGCCGGCTGGTTGGTCTGTCTTGTGTTCCCAAGCCCATTGCACGCAGCACCTGAAATTACTGCCGGGGTCCACTCCACTTGGTTTCCTCAAGTAACCAGTAAATTACTATTCAACCTTGACATGCTTTACATAATGACATATTCTAACATCCAGACAAATTGTGAAGATTGCGTAATGAAACAAATAATTGAACTACCACTGGTACAAGACCCATTGACCAAACAGTGCTTCGGCAGTGAAATACAAGAAGGGTTGGTAAACAAAAGTTTTCAAAGTAATTTCTTCCAAAAGAAGCCATCAAGAAATAATGCGATGGAAAGAAGAGGTGGGAGGATGGGGTGGTGGGAGAAGGGGAAAGGTACATGGGTGAGCTGCACACTTTCCCCTCTGTGACTGACAGCAGCCTCACAGCCTTACTGTGAAGGTGGCTGGAGCTGGTGGCACCAGTAACCGTGTGGAAAATTGCCTCATTGTTTTTCTGGCTTCAGCAGCGTGGATGCGGTATGGATCCTGCAGTTGATTTGCCTGGGAACGGTGGTGCAGAAGGTTGCACATGGTTCTCTCACAGCTCCAGCGATCAAAAGGTTCGATCCTGTGGACTCCGGTGGTATCCGTGTCAGGGTTACACCTTTTCCCTGTGACCAAGCGGGATTCCCCCGGCCACTCTGGTTTCCTCCCACATCCCCAAAGAACGTAGGTTAATCTGCCGCTGTAAATTAACCCGAGTGTGTCGGTGAGTAATGGAATCTGGGACAGTTGACGAGCATGTGAGAGAGAATAAATTACAGGGAAATGAATGGGGAATGTGATTGATGAGATTGCTGTCAGAGCTGGCATTGCCTTGATGGGCCAAAAGGCCTCTTTCCATGTTGAAAGAATGATAAGCCAGAAAGTCAGCTCTCTGCCGTTGATTTACGGGATATTCATGAAATATCATGCGCTGGCCGATTGCTTTTGGAGAGTTCATGATGTAATGCAATGATGTAACCAGTTGTAATTATGGTACCAATTATGGTATCTACACCGGATGATAGTCTACCGTACAATATAGGAAAACATTCTCATATTTACAATTAAGGGCCAATTGTATTTGGGTTTTTAATACAAATTCAGTTTACCTGAGTTTAAATTAAAACTTGGGCCAGGCGTTGGGAAACTCTGGGATGCCACTGCTGAAGAGAACATCTGAGCTTTGTCTTTCATTCAGAGGTTCGCGGGCGGGCTGGGGTGACTGTAGGGCTCTGAAAACGTTGTTTCCCAGGGCTGGGGTGAGTGTGAAAGGGGTGGTTTCTGGGTAGATCTGCCCAATCAGCAATGTTTTGAGCCGCTGCTTTATAGAGAGACACACACTGCTATCCCTCTGGTCTACGGACCTTGCTGTCGGGGGAAAAAATAACGTTAATGTTCAATTTACCTAATCTTTTTGTTAGAAGTTTACCAACGTTTTGATGAGAGATGAATTAAGGGAATAAAACAATCTTACTAGACACAAAAAGCTGGAGTAATTCAGCCAAGCCGGCAGCATCTCTGGAGAGAAGGGTCGAAACGTTTTTTCAGTCTGAAGAACGGACTCGACTAGAAACGTCACCCATTCCTTCTCTCCAGAAATGCTGCATGTCCCGCTGAGTTACTCCAGCATTTTATGTCTATCTTCGGTGTGAACCAGCATCTGCAGTTCCTCCCAACAAAAAAAACAGGCTATGATTGATGCCAGTCCTTGAACAAATGCAGTTCAAATGGACTTTTGAATGCAATTTTGGAAGGATTGTTTCTTGAAACAAACTGCTCTAAAAGTTTGAAGGAAGGAATTGCAGATACTAGTTTAAACCAAAGATAGACACAAAATGATGGACTAACTCAGCTGGTCAGGCAGCATCTCAGGAGAAAAGAAATAGGTGATCTTTCGGGTCGAGATCGTTCTTCAGGCCGGATCTTTTTATAGTGAAAACAAAAACTGCATGACATCACTTTTACCATGTGATGATTTTTCCACACGTCGGTAGACGTTGTTGGCTCAAGAGTAACTCGGGAGAGGAACTTGGAGCATCGCAGAAATGAGAAGTAAACGGCAAACTTAGACATACCCGTGGGAACTCGGTTAAACTCTTGAACATAAACTTGGAATCTCGTACACAACCACGAGTCTGATTTTTTCTTTCACTCGGGATCACACGTGGGTGGACCCGCACCGTGAGACAGGGGCTTTAGTCTTGGTGCTAACATACAAGTAAAGCATTTCCCTTTTCTGCTAATGCTTGGTCACACAACGGTGTGTTCAATGTATGCTGAGGGAGCATGCAGGATGGCTGGTGGGCAATGGGTAAGGGTGTTTGCAGTGGTTTCTGGTATGTTTACATTTTGCCCTAATTATGAGGATGAAGCGAGACCAGGCAGGTTGAGTAAAGTAATTTTTATTCACAGAAAAAACGGAACTAAGACGCGTGAAAACCGCGTGCCTGACTTAGCTAACAAACACAGCTCCTGTTGCTGGGAGGAGCACTGAATAACTGGCTAAAAGCCCACGAGCGAACCCCCGCGGTCACATGACCGTGCCGACCAATGATGAAGGTTCTGACTTCCCACCCCACCACTAGGTGCCGCTACAAGGAATTCATTTTTATAGCAATTCATTTCAGAGATCAGCAGCACAAACTGATTGACAGCCTCAACTTAAAGCAAACAGCTTGCTTTATGTAAAAATAACATGAAAAGTAGGAAACACATAGACAGCATCTGCATTAACAAAATAGCATTTTAGATTTGGGTGGCACAGTGACACAGTGATAAAGTTGCTGCCTTACAGCGCCAGATACCCAGTTTCTATCTTGACTACGGTGCTGCCTATATGGAGATTGTGCATTCTCCCTATAACCGCAAGGGTTTTCTCAGGGTGCTCCTGATTCCTCCCACACTCCAAAGACGTATAGATTTGTAAGTTAATTGGCTTAGGAAAATAGTAAATTGTCCCTAGTGTGTAGGATAGTGTTAGCGTGTTGGGTAATTGTTGGTCGGTATGAACTCGGTGTTACTGCACTGTATCTCTGAAGTTTAAAGTCTAAATCAAAGACCCTTAGTCAGATGTTATCCGACCAGCAAGAGGTTTCCAATAATTTCTGTTTGTATTTCAGCATCTTTTGTGTTTTGTTTTGCAAATCCCTCGATATTTTTATGTATATTAAAAATATTGATGCTATATAAGCAAATTAACTAAAAGGCTTACAACAAAAAGGCATATTTCTCTTTTGTTAATGGATTATCCCAAGCATGCAAATCATCCACAAACAACAATGCGATAATAATATTGAATCTGTGTTACTAATGATAAATATTGTATAGGACTCTGTGATTGATGATAAATATTGTACAGGACTCTGCAGAGGACTTCTCAGTTCTTCTTTAAAATAATGCTATAAGGTAACCTGAAAAGGAGGCCATTTAGTCCCTCAAGTCACGGTGTGGTGCACCATATCCCTACCAAGGGTCTGCCGACGCACGCTCACACGCTGCCTCCCGCCAGACAAGCTGCGCATTGCCTGCAATGAATTCCAATTGATGGAAGACATGGGTATTGTGTGGCTGTCTGATAGCCCTTGGGCTTCCCCGATCCATATGGTTCCCAAAGCGTCTGGGGGTTGGAGGCCTTGCGGTGATTACAGGCGGCTTAACGCGGTAACTACGGCAGACCGGCACCCCATATTCAGGAATTTTAGGCACACCTGGAGGACGCGACCTTCTATTCGAAGGTTGACCTGGTCCGGAGTTACAACCATATCCCTGTCCACCCCGACGACGTCCCCAAGACAGCCACCATCACCCCATTCGGCCTTTCCGAATGGTTGCGGTGACCAAAACTGTTGCCAATACTCCATGTGTAGCCTCACCAATGTCTTACACAACTGCAACATTATATGTAGGAAGGAACTGCAGATGCAGGTTTGGTATGTTAGCATTAATAGCAAAAGGATTTGAGTATAGGAGCAGGGAGGTTCTACTGCAGCTGTAGAGGGTCTTGGTGAGACCACACCTGGAGTATTGTGTACAGTTTTGGTCTCCTAATCTGAGGAAAGACATTCTTGCCATAGAGGGAGTACAGAGAAGGTTCACCAGACTGATTCCTGGGATGGCAGGACTTTCATATGAAGAAAGACTGGATAGACTCGGCTTGTACTCGCTAGAATTTAGAAGATTGAGGGGGGATCTTATAGAAACTTACAAAATTCTTAAGGGGTTGGACAGGCTAGATGCAAGAAGATTATTCCCGATGTTGGGGAAGTCCAGAACAAGGGGTCACAGTTTAAGGATAAGGGGGAAGTCTTTTAGGACCGAGATGAGAAAATCATTTTTTACACAGAGAGTGGTGAATCTGTGGAATTCTCTGCCACAGAAGGTTGTTGAGGCTAGTTCATTGGCTATATTTAAGAGTGAGTTAGATGTGGCTAAAGGGATCAGGGGGTATGGAGAGAAGGCAGGTGCAGGATACTGAGTTGGATCAGCCATGATCATATTGAATGCTCGAAGGGCCGAATGGCCTACTCCTGCACCTATTTTCTATGTTTCTATGTTAACCTGTGCCAGACGAACTTCGCCGCGACCAAGGCAGAGGTTGCACGAATGGACGGGTGCGCTGGGCTGTGGATAGTGTCGAAAATCTGACACCGCCAAGCAACTGGGACAATGGGACGGGCTTTGCCCGTGGAGATATCGCAAAGGACTTGCACGCCGGCGGCGCCACAGGGCACCTTAACCAGCTTGAACCCTTATTCAGCATTGCGGTAAACCTCCATACTGGCATCTAACTGTTGGGCAGCAGCCAGTTCCTCATAAATCAATGCCTAGGCTAAGCGCTGAGACTTCGGGCAGCGCTGGACGGGATAACGCGTCAGCCACAACGTTCAGCTTCCCTGCCACATGCCGAATATCGGAAGTGAATTCGGAAATGTAGGCGAGGTGCCGTTGCTATCTGGCAGACAGGGGGTCAGATACCTTGGTCAAAGCGAACGTTAATGGCTTGTGATCTGTGAATGCAGTGAAAGCGCGCCCCTCCAGGAAATAGCGAAAATGGCGGATCGCTAGGTAAAGTGCGAGGAGCTCCTGGTCGAAAGTGCTATATTTAACTTCGGGGGCTCGCAGCTGCCTGCTGAAAAATGCCAGCGGCACCCAGCGACTACCTACACACTGCTCAAGGACGGCGCCTACCGCGACGTCGGAAGTGTATATGGTGAGAGCCGTTCGGGCTGACGCCCTTGGTTGTTCCAGCATAGTGGCGTTGGCCAATGCGATATTAGCCCTCTCGAACGCCCTCTGTGCCTCCTTAGACCAGACCAGGTCTTTGGGCTTACCGGCCAGGCATTGGAACAACGGCCGCGTGATGGCGGCTGCTGACGGGACGAATCGGTGGTAGAGGTTAACCATCCCGATAAACTCCTGTAGACCCTTGACCGATAGGGGCCTTGGGAAGCGACGGATAGCGTTGACTTTCTTGGGCAGTGGCTGCGCACCTTGGCAGGTGATGCTATGACCCAAGAAAGAAATGGAGCGAATCCGAACTGGCACTTCGCAGGGTTGATCACCAACCCGTGTTTGCGCAGCCATTCGAAGAGTAGGCGGAGGTGCCTGACATGCTTCGCCTGTGAGCTGCTGGCTACCAGGATATCATCCAGGTAGATGAAAATGAACGGCAAACCCCGACCGACCTGATCCATTAGCCTTTGGAACGCCTGAGCAGCGTTCTTCAAGCCAAAAGGCATTCTGAGCCGAAAGGGGTAATGGTGGCCATTTTAGGGACGTCGTCGGGGTGGACCGGGATTTGATTATACCCGCGAATAAGGTCAACCTTCGAGAAGAAGGTCGCACCTTCCACATGAGTCGAGAAATCCTGGATGTTCGGGACTGGGTAGCGATGGGCTGTGGTTACCGTGTTCAAACGCCTGTAATCACCGCAAGGTCTCCAACCCCCGGACGCTTTGGGCATCATGTGTAATGGGGAAGCCCAGGGGCTATCCGACCGCCGGATGATCCCTAGGTCCTCCATAAGTTGGAACTCGTCTCGTGCGATGTGGAGTTTATCGGGCGGGAGACGGAGCGTGCGGGCGTGTACCCGTGGGGCCTCGGTGGGAATGTGTTGAACCACGACATGACGGGGCGTGAGCAGTCCTGGGAAATCAGTGAGCAGGGCTGCGAAAGGTTGCTGGATCTCAGCTACCTCGTCGAATTGCTGTAGGGGCATTGACGGGTTACGCGGCTTGGCAGGGCGCGGGTCCGACACAGGGACCATGCGTCCACCTCGCTCATCGACTAACAGGGAGAACGCGCACAAGAAATCGGCCCCCAGGATCGGTTGGGCGACGTCAGCAACGATAAACTTCCACCTGTACTGGCGGGAGTCGAAATTTAGGTTCGCAGTCCGCGTACCGTAAGTGCGAATATCGCTCCTGTTAACAGCCGAGAGGATGGGTCCTACCTTACCGGCGCGAATATCACGGGTGCTCGGAGGCAGGATACTGGCATGGGCACCGGAGTCCACCAGGAAACGGTGGCCGGAAAAGCGATCGCGGACGTACAGGCGTTCGTTTGGGGCGATCGCATTTGCCTCTATGAACGATCGGCCGGGGCATTTCCCGGATACGAACAGGGGTTCCGACATCTTCGGGCATCGGGTCCGTATTGTTGGTGGTAGTAGCACCATCTGCGTTGACTGTAGACCACTGGCCGCGGCAATTCTGGGCTGGGCTTCTTCCTCCTCTCCTCGATGTCGGCTCGGCTGCACACATTGTGTGACCAGGGGGCAGGCGAAAGCAAAAACATCCCGCTGCCTGTGCGCCCACAGTTCGTCAGCTCTCTCCGCGAGTTGTTGCGGGTCGCTGAAATCAGCTCCGGCGAGCATTAGCTGGACTTCGTCGGGCATCTGCTCCAGGAACGCCTGTTCGAAAAGCAGACTTGGGCGGTGCCCGTCCATCAGGGCTAACAGCTTCGCCATGATGGTTGATGGCTGCCGGTCGCCGACACAGTCCATGTGCAGCAGCCTCACTGCCCTGTCTCTGCGGCTGAGACCGTAAGCGTGGAGCAGCAGGGCCTTCAGCCCTTTGTATTTGCCGATGGACGGCGGGTCCCTGATGTTGGGCAACAACCTCGAGGCACAGTCCTGCGGCAAAGCCCCCACCACATGGAAATACATCGTGTCGTCCGTCACGATGCGATGGAGGTGGAACTGTGCCT
This sequence comes from Amblyraja radiata, assembly GCF_010909765.2. Lineage (NCBI taxonomy): Eukaryota > Metazoa > Chordata > Chondrichthyes > Rajiformes > Rajidae > Amblyraja > Amblyraja radiata. The sequence goes on from NC_045960.1 coordinate 91,119,194, forward strand.
CAACATGGGCGAACCACACCTGAGGTTGATCAGGCCAAAAGGCTGGCAGTTTGAAGGCCGGTGAGCCCTGCCTCGTGCTGGCTGATTCTGCGAGAACACTCTCTTCCTGCATAATTCTTCTTGTCTAACGACGGCTAGACAGGCCGAGGTCACCAATTTGGCGGTCTGAAGAACGACAACTGGGGTTTCCAACAGATCTTTATTCAAAAGTTCGATTTCCAGTATACAGGTTCTTCAGACACGTCTGCCCACAATGGTGGTCAACGCTGAATCAACGCGCGCAAGCATAAACCGCGCTAAACAAGAGGCCTCTGACGAGTCACGTGACCGCGGCTTCCGAACGCCGGGTTCGATCTCTGCATACGCCAGCAGGCGCCGCTACAGTGGTATTGTATCAGGATCTTGATCAATTGGCCAGGTGGGCAGAAGCGTGGTTGCATTTTGGGATGTCTAACAAGGACAGGACCAAAGATCCTATAGCAAGCTCCGCTATAGGATCTTTGGACAGGACCTTCACTGTGAATGGTAGGGCTCTGGAGAGTGTTGTAGAGCAGAGGGATCTGGGAGTGCAGGTACATAGTTCCTTGAAAGTAGCATCCTAGGTCGATAGGGTGGTCAAAAAGGTTTTTGGCATATTGGCCGTCATCGCCAAGGCCAAATATAATTACTGTAGGAAATCCTTATTCGTGTACTCACATCCTATTTTACTTCCGACCGAAAAAAGACTGAGTTAATTTAAGACCTTGTTTGAAAGCTAGTGTCTCTGGCTCTGCAGCGCTTGAGTGTCAGCCCAGATCTATTTATGGTCAATTCGCTGGAGTGGTTCCTCATCCCCAAAAATCACAGACTCAGAAACCAAAACTAAACGTTGCCAATTGAGTCACGCCTGACAGTTCCACAACAAGGGTATTCATTCAGAAAGTGGCACTTCAAGGGAAGCTACACAAAAATGCTGGAGAAACTCAGCGGGTGCAGCAGCATCTATGGAGCGAAGGAAATAGGCAACGTTTCGGGCCGAAACCCTTCTTCGAAGCTGTTCGGTTATACACATGTGGGACAACGGGATAGAGAGGGGCTGGGGTGAAAGCTACTTAGGAAAACAAAGATTCGTGAGGAGCTGAGATGAAGTTTCTTGAGGGGGAAGAAAAAGATTCGCGCGAACCTGTGAGGACGAGTGGCAGGTTTCACTTCAGTACAGCACGCACATGTCATGTTTAATCCCCTGTCACAGCACAGCCGCCTGCATCCAGTGTTACTGTCCAAGCCAAAGATCCTAGAGGAGCTCCTCTAGTACCTTTGGTCCGGGCGAGCTGTGCGCTGGGAGGCTGCTGTTGCCGGCATGGGCAGCAGGGGGCGGGCGGGCCGGCTGGCCACGGCTCCCACAATGCTCCTGCAATGCCCTGTGTGTGTGTGTGTGTGGACGGGCTTCAACAATGCGGGTGTGCTGAGCCTCAGAGCGATTCGTGCACCCACATACCAGCCAGCGGCCCCACCCCCCCTTCATGTACGTGCTTTTAATGTACAACAAAGATGCTTAGATGTTGCATTAACATCTATTCCAAAAAAAAACTAACGACCGGATGCCTTTAAAAAAGACAACGTGATTGGAACACGTAAGTAATTTTCTTTTTCTGTAGCCCATGAGTGTGGAAGCCAGGTTATGCGAGACACGCAAAGCGAGAGAGAGAGAGAGAGAGTGTGAACTGGGGTCTGAGCACAGGCCTTCCAGGATCAGCAAGCAAGAAGCTGGAACGGGTTTGTTTACTGCAACAAATCCGATACAATGTTGCGACCAGGCTTCGGCTCGGTTGCGGATCTGCACCTTAATTGCTTTTAAAATGCACCCTCTCTCTTGTCATGTTCACCCGCTTGGGGCCTGGCCATTTACATCTTCAGGTAAGCTGTCTTCGTGGGTACACAAAATTGCTGGAGAAACTCAGCGGGTGCAGCAGCATCTATGGAGCGAAGGAAATAGGCGACGTTTCGGGCCGAAACCCTTCTTAAAGCTCCAAGCTGTCTTCGTGTGTGTGTGTTACTGCAACGTCAATTTTGATGCAATCTTTGAATTGTTTCGCAGACTCTGTTTTGCGTTAGTGGCGATTTTGAAACAAAAAAAATCCAACGCAAGTTCCCAGCAGCTCTTGTTTCAACAGCACGCAAACCCCAAGTGCTTGGTGTTTTTTTAAATTAGTGTTTGGTTGAGGAATGTGGTCGACTGCAGTCTCCTGTTAGCCAGTTGTGCGTTATGGGCAACAAGGATAACGGCGAAAATCATTGCACAGTTTGACTATTTCTTCTCAAACCTCCAGATACCAAGCTAACCAGCATGAGTTAAAAGTTATTTGAGGTGGGCCTGTTATTTTACTTAGGCCATTGCTGATCAGCTCGTTCATCCTTCAACAGCTGTATAAATAACACAAATGTTCAATGTCAAATCCTGAAATCGATAAGTTGAATGATTAGGATCACTTGGGTACATCAGCAAAATAGTCAGTGGAAATATACATTTATTTTTGCCAGAAGTGTTATAGCCCAGTTCTACCTCCCATAGAAAAAGTGCACGAGAGAAGCTGCAGTTGAGCATTAACGGAATTGTGAGAACATAACTAACAGGCTAGAGCTCTTCGAAAATAGTGGCTGTATCGTAACCTGACAAGTTCTTTAGAATTTTAAATTGGCTGAATGTTTGAACCTGTGCACATTTTTTAAAAACTAATTGGACACAAGGTATGTGAACATATTAGTGTAGATGGGTGCTTGATAGGCAGCATGAACTCTATGGCCTGATGAGCCAGTTTCTGTGCTGTGCAACCCCATCTTTATCTTGATTGGTGGTAGAGTCATAGAGTGATACAGTGTGGAAACAGGCACTTCGGCCCAACTCACTCACACTGCCAACAATGTCCCAGCTACACTTGCCTGCGCTTGGTCCATATTCCTCCAAAACTGTCCTATCCATTTACCTATCTAACTGTTTCTTAAACAATGGGATAATCCCAGCATCAACTACCTCCTCTGGCAGCTTGCCCACCACCCTTTGTGTGCAAAGGTTACCCCTCGGATTCCTATTAAATCTTTTCACCTTGAACCTATGTCCTCTTGTCCTCGATTCCCCTACTCTGAACAAAAGACTGCATCTACCCAATCTATTCCTCTCATGATTTTGTATACATCTATAAGGTCAGGTCGGGTGGAGTTCCCCCCGCCACAGGTACCATGTAATCCCGTGCTTCCTGCTCTATGGCCGGATAGTTGGCGACTAAACTGTCTCCCCACCTGGTTTGCCAGGTGAGGAGGAGGCTGTGGACCCCCAGCAGGACCACAAACAAGACCTGTCAAAGGGCAAATGAGCTACAAGCGAACCAACGGCCATCCACACTTCAGTAGAAGTTGCGATAACTGTCGTACATAGCATTGTAAGGAATGATGATAAAGCACACACACCAAAATCCTATACTTCCAGCGGCGGAAGTCCGCAGGAACTAGAAGACAGAAATGTGTGGTGCATCCGTCACTGTTTTCAACGATGATGATTAGTCTAGGCGCGGATTAGGTGTGAGGTGTAGTTTAGTTGTGAGGTGGGAGATTTAGTTAAGTTGAGGTAGGGTGAAGGTGTGAGGTGAAGTTTAGTGAGGTGTGAGGTTTATTTGAGGGGCGAGGTTTAGTGAGGTACGTTTTAGTCGAGGCGAGGTTTAGGTTTGAGGAGAAGATTGGTAGTGAGGTATCGTCGAGGCGAGGAGTTTAGTCAAGGTGCAGGTGAGAAGTGAGCGTAGATGAGGTGAGGAGAAGTGTGTGTCTGACCTCAGGAAGGGAGACCGAGGTGCTGTCGAGGCAGACAAGACCATTGCCTTCTGTGGCAGAGAATTCCACAAATTCACAACTCTGGGTGAAAAGGTTTTTCTCATCTCAATGCTTGGCAAAGAGACATTTCAAGTAACATATTTTTTGTTAAGATTTCTTTAGCTGTATGAGGTCATTTATTGACACCTGTAAGATTATTAAGGGTTTGGACATGCTAGAGGCAGGAAACATGTTTCCAATGCTGGGAGAGTCCAGAACCAGGGGCCACAGTTTAAGAAAACGAGGTTGGCCATTTAGAACGGAGATGAGGAAAGACTTTTTCACACAGAGTTGTGAATCTGTGGAATTCTCTGCCTCAGTGGAGGCCGATTCTCTGGAGACTTTCAAGAGATAGATAGATAACTTAAAGATAGCAGATTATCGATTTCATGATATATATATTTTGGGGGTTATTTTACTGCTTATGTGTTAGAAAAATTCTAAGCTTAGGTTATGTAAACTACCAGCAGAAAGCTGGAGAATCACTTTCAATTTATTGAAAATGCAGGCTTCAGGGGGTGTTGCCCCCTGAACCCCCACCGGGACGCTGCCCCTGGACTCCATCGGGGTCCTAGCCAGCCTCCTGGACACCCGGCTAATACTTCCTACTGTTTTTCTGGAGGTGAATATCATGCTTGTGCTTATGAAAACTCTCCTGAACATTTTTGAGGAATTGCACCCCATCTCTGGTGAATCTCTGGAACTCTCTGCCATAGAGGGTAGTTGAGGCCAGTTCATTGGCTATATTTAAGAGGGAGTTGGATGTGGCCCTTGTGGCTAGGGGGTACGGAAGAGAAGGCAGGTACGGGATACTGAGTTGGATGATCAGCCATGATCATATTGAATGGCGGTGCAGGCACGAAGGGCCGAATGGCCTACTCCTGCACCTATTTTCTATGTTTCTATGTTAAACCTTTCACGCTATGATTTTCCCAGTCTATATTGGAAAAATTAATATCCCCTACTACAACAACCTTAATTGACCTGCAGCTGTCTGCAATCTCCCGGCACATTTGTTCTTCTAATTCCCGTTGACTATTCGGGGGTCTGTAGTACACCCGCAACAAGGTGATCATCCCTTTCTTGTTCCTCAGCACCACCCATATGGCCTCACTAGACGAACCATCTGTAATGTCACCTCTGAACACAGCCGTGACATCCCCCTTAACCAACAATACAACCGCCCCTCCTCTTTGTCCTTCACCCCTGCCTCTCCTGAAGCTCCTGTACCCCGGAACATTGAGCTGTCAGTCCTTAACCAGGTTTCGGGCATGGCTACATCGTCCCAGCCGCTCGTGCCTATCCGTGCCCTAAGATCATCTGCCTTTCCCGTCAGGCCCCTTGCATTAAAATACATGCAGTTTAAACCAACCCTCCTTCCTAGTTCTCTGCCTTTCACCTGCCTATTCTGTCCAATAACCTTTCCCACACCACCCTTCATACCAACTTCTAGCCTCTCAAGTCAAGTCAAGTCTATTCGTCACATACACATACGAGATGTGCAGTGAAATGAAAAGTGGCAATGCTCGCGGACTTTGTGCAAAAAGACAAACAAACAAACAACCAAATAAACTACAAACAGACCCACGTGCCTCTGTCCTGCACGAGATCCCACCCCCCCTGCCAATCTAATTTAAACCCTCCCATGTCGTATTGGCAAACCTTCCCGCTAGGATGTTGGTCCCCCTCCAGTTGAGGTGCAACCCGTCCCTTTTATACACGTCACCCCTGCCCCGGAAGAGATTCCAATGATCCAGAAATCTGAATCCCTGCCCCCTGCACCAACTCCCCAGCCACACATTCATTTCCCCAATCTTCCTATTCTTACCTTCACTAGCACGAGAAACTGGAAACAATCCTGAGATCACTGCCCTACAGGTCCTGCTTTTCAGTCTTCTGCCCAATTCTGTAAATTCTTAACATACGTTATTGAATGAGGGGCAGGCACTGGGGGATGGGGGGGAGAAGATGTGTTCCTTGTCTTTCTGTTTATGTTCTTATGTTTTCACTGTGGGGAGAGGGAAACCAGATCTAGCATTAATTAATATAAGCTCAACATAAAGCCAGGTCTGGATTTATTTATCCACAAAGCATTGAGAAAATTAAAGATTCATCCCAGGAAAGTTGCTGAAATGAATAGTATAGCTCCATTTATGGGGAAGCAAGAGAGAGCAACAGAAGTTATGCTGATTGAAGTGGGAGGAGGATTATGGAAGATAAACACAAGCATGGATCACTTGGGCAGGGCATTTCTGTGCTGTGAGTCCAATGTAAGCAGTGTCAGACTTGCTCCCACGTTGGTCACAGCCATTCTGTGCTTGAGACACAGTTCTCACTGCTGCCCAGGCGTTTAGAGCTTCCAAAAGAAAATGCAAAGCCATAGGAGTCTTTTCATAAAGGAACAATGTCAGTTCTGTGGCATTTTCCCCAAGATTTCCCAGGTGTTTTACAGCCCGCTAAGTAACTTTTGAAATGCATATGTCTGTAAGCAATGCTGTTGAGTGACACATTCCGAGGTTCAGGAAGATATATTAAGCGATGCACTGAAGCTCAGTTCAGTCACTGCAAAGGCTCTGTGGGAGAGGACTACAGTGCATGGTACCGTCACTACTGCACACTATGTGGTCTGGGCCAATGTGACCGCCTCTCCAATGCTTCATGGGCACATTGTATAAACTTTTTTTTTTTTTTTTTTTTTTTTTTTTTTTTTTTTTTTTTATATAAACCTTTTTCTATGGTTTGCAATGGAACTTATTATTATTTAAATTATGTGAAGCGCTTTGGGGTCAATGCAAATTGGCTTAAAATGCGCTATATAAATAAAGTTTACTTACTTACTTACTTACATAAATTATAAATCTGCGTTGTAGGAGAATGTCACGGTACAATGAATGTAGAAAAAGTCATGTCCTAATTGCATTTAATGTATAAATACGGTATTTTTGAATTGAACCTTTAAAGTGCTTTTGCTGCTATAAGATTATAAATTCAGAAGCATATTTGAGCATAGTAAATCCCACAAAGTGTGATCCAGTAATGACCATTAATCATATTTGAGTAATATTGTTTGGGGGCTAAGTTCATGTCAGGAGAATATCTTTTTTTGTCACCCTGGGAAGACACCTCTTGATAGTGCAGCATTGCTTGGCACTGTAGTAGAAGTGTCATCTCTGAATGGGTGCTCAACTATTAGAGTAGGATTTCAACCAAAGCCACCCTGACTCTGATAAGAGAGTAATATCAGTAAACCACAATAATCTCAGGTGTGGAAATGAAAGCAGAAAATAAGAAAATCCAAACCAAAGTGTGGATGCTGAAAATCTGAAACAAAAACAGAAACTGAAGAAAACATTCTGTCTTGTGTTTTAGAGCCTGATCATTAACTGTTCTTCATTTCCACAGCTGCTGCCCAAACGGCTAAGCATTCCAGCATTTTCTATTTTCAGCCTTTTTAGCTGATACTTACAGCAAACTTGCTAGCTTCTGACTTTAATATAATCATTTGTGGGAAGTAAATATTGCTGGCAAGGCCTTCTAATGCCTCTTTAAAATGTGATGGTGAGCTATCACCTTGAACTGCAGCAGTGTTTGTGATGAGCATATCCTTCTAGAGCTGTTAGAAAGGTAGTTCTGTGCCTGTTAATCCAACAAGGATTAATGATTGGCAATATAGTTCCAGATCAGGATAAAGTGAGATTTGGAAAACAACTTGCAGGTGATAATGGTCTGAAGAAGGGTTTCGGCCCGAAACGTCGCCTATTTCCTTCGCTCCATAGATGCTGCTGCACCCGCTGAGTTTCCCCAGCAATTTTGTGTACCTTGCAGGTGATAATGTTCCCTTCTTCTTGCATATGAGGCAGCAGAGGTTATGTAATGCCCGCCAGGCGCAGTAGCCATTTCAATGTGCTGTTGTCGAGGGCCATGAGGTCTACCCCTCCACCAGGGGGGTGGAGGACAGCACAGTTGAAAATGACATGCTGCGCTGTTTACTGGTCTGCTCCACACACGTAGGCTGCTGATGAACGCAGTCCCCAGCGATGCATGTTGGCGTTGAACCGGCCGACCCCAGTACGGAGCCGGTTCAGGGCGACCCACTCATTGCGGGGCAGGTCCGAGCCGGGTGGGGCAGCGTTTGATGCAACAGTGAATTGAAGAGGTCGCAAAGTCTGTTCCCAGCTGGTTCTTCGTGCTCCTAGTGTGTTGAAACCGGAGCCACAGAGGGTCGCTGCATGACGGGAGAAGGGGGCGACAAGATGACAGGCGTTGAGGCCCCAGTTGCTGTGACTCCTGGGCGAGGTGGTGCAGAGAATGTTTGCCGTCTGATGGGGCCTTGCACACCAGCCTATGAGTGAAGTACTCTCTGCAAATCTTGGCGGGTGCGATACCTGTGAGCACCGACAGAAGATCCGTCGGAGTAGGACGTAGGCAGCCGGTGATGATCCGCATGGTGTCGTTGAGGATGGCGGCTGGCTTGCTAGTATGAGCGCTGCGGCACCATGCTGGGGCGGCGTACTCCGCTGCGCTGTACACGAGAGCAAAAGCACTGGTCCTGGCGCCCCATGACGATCCAGCCAAGCAACGCAGGAGGTTGTTCTGCGCTAAGACATTAGCATGAAGAGTTTCAAGGTGCTGCTTGTGGGTCAGCTACTGATCTAGCTTCACCCCGAGGTATGTAGGAAATGGGTTATAGGGTAGGGGTGACCCATTGAGAGTGACGGTGAGCTGGCGTTGAGCTTCCTTGTTGTTCAGGTGAAAGGCCATTGTAGTGGTTTTTGCCACATTCAGTTTTAGTCTCCAGGTCTTAAGGTAGCCTGCGACAAGTTCCATATCCGCCGAGAGCACATCCTCCACTTTTGACCAACTCCTATCCGAGTACAGTAGGACCAGGTCATCTGCGTATCCATACTGGTGTGAAGTCATGCATGGCAGATCACTGATATAGAGATTGAAGAGCATGGGGGCTAGTACCGAGCCTTGGGGGACTCCGTTTCTTAGGCGTTGCAGTCGGCTAGATTGTCCGTCGCTGGTCTTGAGTACAAAACTGCGGTTGGCAAGGATGTTGGCAAGGATGTTGGCAAGGAACTGCACTAAATGACGGTCAGGAATGGTGCGGTGGAGCTTCAAGATCAGGCCCTGGTGCCACACTGTAGCATAGGCGGCAGTGAGGTACACCAGTGTGATGCCCGCCTTGGGAGCCTTTTCGAAACTGTCTTCGATGTAATTGGTCAGCTTGACTATTTGATGGGTGGTGCAGCGTCCACGACGCAATCCGGTTTGTTCAGCGCAAAGTTGGGGGTCGACGATTGGATCAAGCCGGGCCAGGAGAAGCCGTTCGAGGAGCTTGTACGGGACACAGTGGAGTGAGATGGGCCGATAGTTCCTTGGGTCGTCCGCAGGCTTGTTTGGTTTTGGTAGAGCAATGACGGTGGCTTTCCGCCAGATCTTCGGAATGGACTGACCAATGACGCAAGAGGAGTAAAACTTACGGAGCCAGACCAGGCATTTAGGACCGCAGTGGTTCAGGAATTCTGGGGGGATGTTATCAGGACCCTGGGCTTTTCTGCATTTCAATTGAGTGATGGCAAAAGAGAGTCCTGCAGAGGAAAATGGTGCTGACAGGAGTAGCATACACCTAAGATGGACACAAAATGCTGGAGTAACTCAGCGGGACGTTTGAAACTTCAACCATTCCTCTCTTCCAGAGATGCTGGCTGACCCGCTGAGTTACACCAGCATTTTGTGTCTATCTTCGGTGTAAACCAACATCTGCAGTTCCTTCCTACAAGTTCCCATGCACCTGTTGGCCTTGTCTTTCTAAGCACATTTGGCACAGTGGGGGCCAGGGAAAGCGGGGGAGCGCTGTCTGAAATTCACACCAGCGATGAAGAGGAAGGTAAAAGACGGCTGCACAATACGGTAAGTCCTTTAGAGAGCACGGGGGGGGGGAGAAGGAGTGGAGACACTTTTAAGAAGTCAGACAATGTGTAATAAAGTTTAGTGGGCATTTAACCTACCGGTCGGTTTTCCTTGGTCCTGAAAACTCCAATGAGCCAATTAAAATGCCCGGTAAGCAAAGGAGATTGCCTACGGCTGCCCTCGACTGCCTGTAACTACATAGCGACCCCACTCCACTGCACTATGAGTTAAGAAGAACAATGCTGACCAATTTTTACTCGCGGAAAATTTTTCAACATGCTGAAAATGTTTCTGCAACCTAGCTGAGGCTGCGAGTATTCGGGAACTTCCCTCGAGCATGAAGGAGAGTTCTAGTGACCTCCTAGGACCTCGTGTCGACAATGCTGCGAGTTTGAGTAGAGGGCAAACTCTTCTACACACGCAGATTAGGTCGCCGCAGTGGGACAGCCCATTAAAGGTGATGATAGGTTCCAGTTAAATGTTTGTTTTTGTTTAAGAAGGAACGGCAGATGCTGGAAAACCGAAGGTACACAAAAATGCTGGAGAAACTCAGTGGGTGCAGTAGCATCTATGGAGCGACGGAGATAGGCAACGTTTCGGGCCGAAACCCTTCTTCAGACTGATGGGGGGAGGGGTGTGGGGAGAAGAAAGGGAAAAGGAGGAGGAGGAGCCCGAGAGCCAGAATTGTGAGAATTCAATGTTCATGCCACCAGGATGCAGACTCCCCAAGCGGAATATGAGGTGCTGTTCCTCCAATATACGGTGGGAGGCCCAGGACAGAGAGGTCGGATATGGAATGGGAGGGGGAGTTGAAGTGCTGAGCCACCGGGAGGTCAGGTTGGTTAATGCAGACCGAGCGGAGGTGTTCGGTGAAACGATCGCCAAGCCTCCGCTTGGTCTCACCGATATAGATCAGCTGACATCTAGAGCAGCGGATGCAATAGATGAGGTTGGAGGTGATGCAGGTGAATCTCTGTCGCACCTGGAACGACTGCTTGGGTCCTTGGAGTCGAGGGGGGAGGTAAAGCGTCAAGTGTAGCATTTCTTGCGGTTGCAAGGGAAAGTGCCCGGGGAGGGGGGGGTGTGGGAGGGAAGGGAAGAATTGACAAGGGAGTTACGGAGGGAGCGGTCTTTGCGGAAAGCAGACGGGGGGAAGATGGGAAGATGTGGCGAGTGTTGGAGGTGGCGGAGGATTATTTGTTGTATGTGACTGCTAGTGGGGTGAAAGGTGAGGACTAGGGGGACTCTGCCCTTGTTGCGAGTGGGGGGATGGGGAGAGAGAGAGCAGTGTTACGGGGTATGGAAGAGACCCTGGTGCGAGCCTCATCTATAGTAGGGGAGGGGAACCCCCATTCCCTGAAGAATGAGGTTTTGCTTTGTTCTGCAGCTTCAAGGGCATTGTTAGTGTTGTACTCAGCCAGGTAAATTGAGATAATATCACCATTTTCCAACTTATCACAGAGTTCCAACTTATCACAGGAAAGAGGGAAGATTTTGAGGAGACACAAGAATGTTCGAAATCTGGCCATAGCCACAGTATTTATGCAGTTGATCGACAGTAACACCACTGAGCATATTGATAGGGAATCTGGTAATAATAATTCTGTTGAATGTCAGTGGAAAGTAATAGGTGATAATTGCCCAGCATGTGATAGTTGCCTCATCAGCATAAACATGAACGTTATATGAATCTTGCTGCATCTGCGCATTTGGCCTTCTCTTATTAAGAGTCGCAAATGAAACTGAGCAGTGTGCAACAGTAGTAAGCATCAGGAAGTGAGGCACTTAGTGCACAAAGCCCAGTTTCTAACCCACCCTTGCAACCACAGCATTAGCAGGTCCAGTTGAGTTTCTAGTAACCTGGCTGTAACTTCAAAAATGCTGATGGTGGGGTTATTTGGTTATTGAAAAGCTTTTGAACATTAACAATAAATAGTTAGCCTCTCATGTTGTAGTTAGATCTTTATCGCCTTGATATTGGGGTATATCCTTTTATAATCACAACCTAAGTGCAGGTGGTCTGAGCTCTTTTGTTAAGTGAGATGACGTTGGTGGAACTGAACACAAAAAACATTTCCAGTGTTGACCTTCAAAGGTTCAAAGGTTATTTTATTGGTCACATACACCTAGGTGTAGTGAAATGCTTCTTGCCAATGCAGCACATAAAGAAAGAATACAGACATAACAATAATAAAGAAATTTAAACATAAACATCCCCCCACAATGGTTCCCATTATGAGGGAAGGCACAGTGTCCAGTCCCCATCCCATGTCCACCCATAGTCGGGCCTATTGAGGCCTCCACAGTTGCCTTTAAGGAGGCCCGATGTTCCAGGCCATTCTCGCCGGGTGATGGTGCTCCGGCGTATGGAGAGTCCTCTCAGCGGCTTGGGAACCGTGGAACGGCCGCTTCCCTTACTGGAGACCGCGGCTTCCGAAGCCAACAAGGCCACAACAAGTTGGGGCTCCACCACTGGCGATCTCATCGAGAGATCCCAGGCTCCCGATGTTTCAGTTCAGCGCCGCCGCCCGCAGCTGGCCGCTCCACAGACCCGCGGCTCCGTGATGTTTATCTCGGCGGTCTCAGCATTCCGGAGTCCCAGCGCGGCGACCCGGGCAAGGCATCGCCCGCTCCGCAATAGCGCTCCAGCGCTGTGCTGCCACCGAAGCCGAGGTACTGGGCGGTCCCCGCGAGGACGGGTCGAAAGTGCAGCCTGGCGAAAAGCTGCCTCTCCGATCAGGTAGGGACCCTGAAAATTAGTTTCCCCCTCCCACCCCCCACATAAAAAAGACTAGAACTTCAAAAACAAAACACTAAAACTCACTAAAAAATTTTAAAAAAGTGAAAAACGAACAGCTGCAGGCTGGGCAGCCATACTACAGGACGGCGCCCCCAATGTTTCCACCAGACCTTATGCTGGTGGAAACAAAGTTGATAACACAGCTGAAGGTGGCTGAACCTAGGATACTATCCCAAGAAGCCTCTGCATTATTTTCCTTGAGTTGAGGAGATTGGCCTCAAACAGCTGGAACCACTTTTTGTGCTGAATGTGGTACCAGTCGTGGGCAAATCTTCTCTTTCGATCACATTGGCGTCAGTTTTGTTTAACCTTCATGATGCCACACTCGGTCAAATGGTGCCAAGTTGTCAAGGATAATCACCGTTGCCTTATGCGTGTGATCAGATTCATTTTTCCACTTTGGGGTCCAGGCAGTATGAGGGCGTAGACTAATGGCAGCTTTTCACTTAATATGGCTGTATGGTAACTCAAATTTCACTGTACCTTAATTAGTGCATGTGACAATAAACTGACCTTGAAACCTTGATTCAGTTGCCTGATAACAGCAGGAAAGAAATGCAGACAAAATTTTCTCCATGTTACTGCAGGCCTGGGAGTTATGCTCTGTTTCAGACTGACCTAAACGAGTCTGTGGAGTTTAACTCTTCGGTGTGGGGCTGGGGTTATCAAAATTTCAATATTTAAAAAAACAGCTGGCCAAGATCAATAAACATGCCATATCCTACCCTACATCAAGTGCCTCCGCCACAGGTATCAGTGGTCACTTTGTACTTCCTCCTCAACATGGCTAACAGAATGCCCAAAGGTGTTGGGGCACAGTTATACCTGTTCAAATGCAGCAATTAGTAATTGGTGATGTGGCTTGTGTAGCTAATACTGTAATCTAATTGTTGGTCACTTTGCTCGGGGTAAAGAGCTGATTTTTATTTAGATTTTTATTTTATTCACAAGATGTGGATATCGGGAGCAAGACTAAAATTAATTGCCCATCCAAAATCCACTGTCTAGTGATGTTTTTTGAGTTGTCCTATTTCATAGGGAGTTCTGGGTTTTGATTCAGAAAAAAATATGGAATAACTTCCAAATCAGATAGAAACATAGGTGCAGGAGTAGGCCATTCGGCTCTTCGAACCAGCACTGCCATTCAATATGATCATGGCTGATCATCTAAAATCAGTACCCTGTTCCTGCTTTTTCCCCATATCCCTCGATTCCTTTAGCCCTAAGAGCTAAATCCAACTCTCTCTTGAAAACATCCAGTGAATTGGCTTCCACTGCCTTCTGTGGCAGAGAATTCCACAGATTCACAACTCTCTGGGTGAAGATGTTTTTCCTCATCTCAATCCTAAATGGCCTACCCCTTATTCTTAAACTGACCCCTGGTTCTGCACTCTTGCAAGGGCTTGCAGAGAAATTTGGAATGTTGGTATTCCAATGCACTTACTTTACCTGTCCCTTTAAGAGACAAAGTGCACAGATATGAATGGATGACATTTGATAAGAGAGCTAGATGCTATTGAATGTTTCTTGTAATGTAACAATTTAGAATTCATGAAATGGCGAGAAAATGTATAATGCCTCTTTTGGCACATTTGGCACTTTTCTCCTAGCTATTGGCACCACAACCTCTTACACACACACACACACACACACCATAATTTGCCAAAGATTGGGTGGTTTTATAGCTGTCATATCGTTCTTCTCACATTCTGTTGCACATATTGTATTTCTGACTATTTGCACGGCAGTGGTGAGATGGTGTTTGATGCATGGCAATAGCATGTTCTTTTACATGTTATTTATTTTCTGTGCATGAATAGAAACATACTCCAACTGGAAACTGCTTGTGATGCATATTATTCCCTCTGTTGCCAAACCTTCCATCTTGGTGGCAAGCTTCTTTCCTTTTGGATTAGGATGTTCAGGGTGATAATGCCAGTGCATCACTGAGTGGATTTTGTATTGTTGGGAGGGTTATCTTTGGTGTGAAATTACAGCGACTGATCCTGTGACACTAATGGGTAAAGAATGTACGAGTTGTTCCAGATATTCTGCCTAATATTCATGCTTCAACCAATTTGGTTGTCAGTCTGAAAAAGGGTGCTGACCTGAAGCATCATCTCCAGGGATGCTGCCTGACCCGCTGAGTTACTCCAGCACTTTGTGTCTTTACTTGGCACTACAGATTATCTATGGGCCTGCCCCACTTAGGCGATTTTAGGCGAAAAACCGGCGACTGTCAGACACACACACACGTGCACACACACGGTGGGATGCGCTGTCTGAGTGAAATTCACACGGTGCAAAGCCAATGTAATACAGACACACACTGCGATCAACAGGAAGGTTGGCGCTGTAATTAAGATGGTGAAAGCACAGTGTGCGGGAAGGGTCACGTAAGTCCTTTAAAAGGGGGGGGGGGGGGAGAGAAGGAGTGAAGACAACTTTTAAGAAGCTAGAGATACACGGCTGTGAAGCTCGGCGGACATTAACATTACCGGTCGGTTATCCTTAGTTCTGAAAACTACTGCTTACGTTTATTTTTCCCGAATGAGCCAATGACCCACCGGTCAGCACCGGCTACAACCTACGAGAACCTTCGACCTCCTGGCAATCCACTAGGACGTTCAAGAAGGAACTGCGGATGCTGGAGAATCAAAGGTAGACAAAATTGCTGGCGAAACTCAGCGGATGCGGCAGCATCTATGGAGCGAAGGAAATAAGCAACGTTTCAGGCCAAAACCCTTCTTCAGACTAATCTAGGACCTCCTGGCGACCCACCTACGGCACGAGAATGCTCGCTACTCTCCATGGCGGCTTAATTCTGGTCGCCGCTAATTTTTCAACATGTTGGAAAATTTGCAGGGACCATAATGAGGTTGCGACTAGTTCCCAGAATGTGGGAACACTTCACGACCATGAAGGCGAACTCCCCGGCAACCACCCGCGAACATGTGGCGACCACACAGTCGCCTACAAAATCGAGTAAGTGGGACAGGCCCATTAGGCTACTGTCTGTGGAAACTTGGTCTGTACAAGTACAAATTGAATTCCAAATCAAATGATGATTTAAATATACTTTTCACTAAATTGTTCGCCCGTGTGTCAGACGACATATAGCTCGCTGTTGGCTTTTGTTGTCGTCCAACATGT